>NC_057809.1:116477170-116549370 GCF_018294505.1 Triticum aestivum | reverse complement strand
AGTTAGGATCTGCTCCACACTCGGGGGCTTAGCTGTGAACCAGCTTTCGCCTAAGTTAAAAATAAAATCCGAGTGAGGATTTGCTCCACACTCAGGGGCTTAGCTACGAACCAGCTTTCCACTAAGTTAAAAAACAAATCCAGTGAGGATCCACTCCACACTCGGGGGCTTAGCCATGAAAATCTTTCGCCTAAGTTAAAAGAGAATCCGAGTGAGGTTTTGCTCCACACTCGAAGGCTCAGCTGCGAACTAGCTTTCTCCTAAGTTAAAAATAAAATCCGAGTGAGGATTTGCTCCACACTCAGGGGCTTAGCCACGAACTAGTTTTTGCCTAAGTCTAACAAAACGCCAGAAGAAAATAGAAACTTGTTCTCAAACAAAAGATTCAATCCGTCTGAATGCTTTGAAACCAAAATGAGGCCGAAGCTCAGCAAAGTATTTGATTACATCATCCACCCAACATTCTGGGGAAAATTTAACCAAGTGTTTTAGGCCTCAGGCGGAGGGCTGGCTAGCTCAACAAAGGTCTCCAGCTCGATCCTGTCGGCAATGCGTGTGGCGGCTTCGGCAAAAGTCTCCATGAAACCCTCAAACTTTAGGTTCTTCTTGTTCATCACTCTGAGGCCCTTCAGCTTCTCCTCGTCCACATTCCTGCAATGAACGTGTACGAGAGATAATGCCATGTCAACACCACTCCGAGCTACCGACTTCTTCCAGGCTTTCACCCGGGCGGGGACTTCATTCAGCCTTGTCATGACCGACTCCAGGTCCATCCGAGTCTCCTCGCCTGGTTGTAGATCCTTGTCGGTATGAGGCAAGGCTCTCCAGGTCCGAGTGATGTAGCCCAACGCATTCTCCAAATAGTCTTCAAGCTTGAGGATGGCAGGGGATGCTTTGTCGGCGAAGAGTGACCTGGAGGGATCCAAATCCCTCTCAAGCCCCTCCAGTTCTAGCTCCTTGTTGTAGCAGTGCTCTGTTTGGGGGAGAACAGTCCATAAGCGAGTGATTGAGGAAAAATTGGTGACATATGGATTTCACTTGGTCAAAGGAGAACTTACCAGCAAGCTTCTCGCTGAATTCCTCGCAAACCTCTTCATATGTGCTTCCAGGGTATTCTTCTTGCCAGACAGCTACATGACCTTCTCCTCCAGCGTCTGCTTCTCTTGCCCGAAGGCACTAGCTTGATCCTCACACTTCTTCGTCCACTCGGAAGATTCTCCTCTGGCAGCAGCGATGGCAGTCTTGAGATCCTTGATCTCTTCTTCCAGCTTGCCGACTGAAGCCATCTTCTCATTGGTAGGCTTGGTCTTGGTCCTAGCTTCCTTCTGGGCCAACGCCAGATCCTTGTCCTTGTTCTCCAGGGCCCGCTTCATGGTTTATAAAGAAATAGAAGTCCTGAGCTTGGTTACAAGTTGGGTGGCTAGAACATCTATTGAAGCAGAGTGACTTGGATCAAAAGGGAAAAAACAATATGCAAACACCAGACGAAGGAAATGGCTTACCTCCCAGAGCTTTCTTCTCTTTCTCCAGTCGGGCACTCTTGCGCTTCTCAACTTCTAGATCCAGTGAAGGGATATCACCTCCTTCTCCATGGCAGCATAGTGGGATCCCAACTCACAAGTCCTCTGCAACATGCAAGAAACAGTCGTCAGAAGACCCAAAGAAAAAACCAAAGCATTAACTCATGAACATCCGGATAGGCACTACTAGAAGGAACAAGTTAGACTGGTACCAGACCCTGAAGTACCCTCTGACTACTGAGTTGGCCACACACTATCAAGTGGAACAAGCTTGACCAGTACCAAATTCTGAAGTACCATTGGGTTACCCACTCGATCGTACCCTACCGAGTGGAACAAGCTTAACCAGTACCAAATCCTGAAGTACCCTTGGGTTACACACTCGGTCGTACCCCTCCAAGTGGAACAAGCTTGACTAGTACCAAATCCTGAAGTACCCTTGGGTTACCCACTCGGTCGTACCCCTTCCAGAGGAACAAGCTTGACCAATGCCAAATTCGATCAGTACCAGATCCTGAAGTACCCTCTGATCTACCCTCGCTCAGTCGCTCCTGAGTTGGTGATGAAGGAGATAGATGACAACAACACAATATGATTTCCTTCATTCGGCTGACCTCCGAGTCAGCAATGAAGAAGATCCCACCTATTATCTCACTAGCACATGGGTGTTGCCTGGCATCCTGAACGCCTAGCATAGATCTAAAGACCGCCACGGATTGCCCGCGATCGACAACAGTCTCTGGGACTACACCCAGTGGGTGCACTCAGCATGCCCCCACTGGAAAATGACTCGTCGATGAGCTAGAAAAATCCGCAAGTTCTAATATTACCACTGACTGCTCCATCCGATGGTAGCTGATGTCGCTTTAACTACGTCGATATTTCCCCAAAGAAGAAGACATGATGCAGCACAACTACGGTAGGTATTTCCCTCAGTGATGATACCAAGGTTATCGAACCATTAGGAGAACCACTCAACACTACGTAAATGGTACCTACACACAAAGAAAAAATACTTGCAACCCGAGGTCTTAAAGGGGATGTCAAGACCTTTCGGGTAATGTTGCAGAAATTGTTGAGTTGACGGGAGAAAAATTATGATAGATTGGATAAATAGATCTCAAATAAACATGAAATAAAATAAATAATAAAAAATTGTAGCAAGGTATTTTTGGGTTTTTGGATTAAGAGACCTGAAAATATGAGCGAATAAAAATAGATCTCAAAGGCAAATATGATAATGAAGAGACCTGGGGGCCATAGATTTCACTAGGGGCTTCTCTCTCGAAAAATAGCATACGATGGGTAAACAAATTACTGTTGGGAAATTGATAGAACTTCAAATAATTATGACGATATCCAGGCAATGATCATTATATAGGCATCACGTCCAAGATTAGTAGACTGGCTCTTACCTGCATCTGCTACTATTACTCCACACATCGACCACTATCCAGCATGCATCTACTGCATTAAGTTCATGGAGAAACGGAGTAATGCAATAAGAATGATGACATGATGACCCCATCTTGTTATCCTTAATAGCAAATATACATACGTGCCATTTCCCCTTCTGTCACTGGGATTGAGTGTCCTAAGATCGAACCCATCACAAAGCACCTCTTCCCATGGCAAGAAAATTCTATCTAGTCCGCCTAACTAAACCAAAGATTCGAAGAAGAAATACGAGGCTATAAGTAATCATGCATATTAGAGATCAAAACTCAAATAACTTTCATGGATAAAATAGATCTGATCATAAACTCAAAGTTCATCGGATCCCACCAAACACACCGCAAAAATAGTTACATCAAATAGATCTCCAAGAGACCATTGTATTGAGAATCAAAAGAGAGAGGGAAGCCATCTAGATACTAACTACGGACCTGTAGGTCTATAATGAACTATTCACGCATCATCAGAGAGGCACCAATGAGGATGATGAACCCCTCGATGATGGTGTCTAGATTGGATTTGTGGTTTCTGGAACTTGCGGCAGCTGAAATTGTGTTTCATCGACTCCCCTATGGTTCTTGGAATATTGGGGTATTTATAGAGCAAAGAGGAGGTGTAGGAGGCGGCCGAGGTGGGCACAACCCACCAGGGCACGCTTGGCCCCCCAGGTGCGCCTAGGTGGGTTGTGCTCCCCTCGGAGCCCCCCTTGAGTACTTCCTTGGGCCATCGTGTGTCTTCTGGTCCAAAAAAAAATCTCCAAAAAGTTTCGCTATGTTTGGATTCCGTTTGGTATTTATTTTCTACGAAGTAAAAAACAAGAAAAAAACCAGCAACTGGCACTGGGCACAATGTCAATAGGTTAGTCCCAAAAAATGATATAAAGTTGTTATAAAATGATTGTAAAACATCCAAGAATGATAATATAAGAGCATGGAACAATAAAAAATTATAGATATGTTGGAAACGTATCAGTAGCCTCGGGGACTACACCCAGTGGGTGCACTCACCGTGCCCCCACTGGATCATGTCCACTCGAACATGCTCTGGCTAGACTTTGGGTGAATACAGAAACAACAGAAAGCCTCCTGCTGACTGCTTCCAGTCGACGGGAGCCTCGGGGACTACACCCAGTGGGTGCACTCAGCATGCCCCCACTGGCCCATGAAACACCCAGTGGGTGTGCCCTATGCAAACCCTCTGACATAAACCCCACCAAGGGAAAAAGAGAAAACTTCATCTGGAAATCATACTCATGATGATACTTACTCAGACATTATTCTGCAGCACCGCATTGGCGTTGTAAGCCTCCTTCAGCCGGTCACACATCAACCCCACCTGGATCAGAGCCTCCTTGCTCACCCCACCTGATCTTCAGGGACATGGTACAGGGGGAAGGAGGTAGCTGAGGCCGATGGAGACGCAGACGCAGGCCTCGGGGCCGGAACCACCTCCGACCCACTCGGAAGGGCCTGAGTAGACCCCACGGCCGGAACCACCGCAAGTGAAGGCGTAGGGCCACCCTGAGCTAGAGGACTCAACCCCACAAACCTGACGGCGGCCTTCATCGGATAAACGCGGGCCACTTGGTGATGGGAGGCATCCGGCATAGACACATCAGCACTCGACGCTCCCCCCTGATGGCATCCGGATTGGGCGGGTCAACCCTCTCATCATCATCCAGCTGGATGATCTCAGGTGGAGTTGCATGAATATATAAACCAATAAAATCATTAGTGTTCAGTCGAAGAAGACATCACCGTCCCATTCAGTCGGCTCAACATACCCTTCGATGTGGTGGCATCAACCGCATTAGCGACACTTAGACCTAGCTTCCGCACATGCGGGTCCACCGAAGTTGTCGAAGTGTCATTGCTGCAAGGTTCAAACAACACTCGGTCATCAACCGGATCAGCCCAAAAACAAACGAAGAATCAATAAAGATACTTACAGCGAAGCCACGAGCACGGCCACCCTGATCCGAGGCATTGCGGCCTTCCGAGGCTTCGCGGAGACCTGCTTGGGCCGCTTCTCGGATGAGCTCCCAGCCTCGGCGCATGCACGCTTGGAGCTGTGAGTCGTCCGCCCCGAAGCAGTCGGCTGTGACGCCCCTCCGGCCTTGCTACTTGGGTCATGTTGTGCCTTCGTGTAGGGTTCCTTGGGGGACTCAAAGGATGGAGAGGACTCGTCCTCCTCCCCATCCCCCGTACTCTCATCCTCGTCACTCTCCTCCTCGTCGTCATCTTCATCGTCGTCGTCATCCTCTTCCGAGTAGCGGCTCTTAGAATCACTCACCGCGTCCTCAAGCGACCGGTCAACCGCTGCGATGTTGGAAATCATGTTCTGGAATTCTTGATGAGAGAATACATCAAGACGCTGAAATCGGATACACAAACAAGCGATGTACCAGCAAGTCGGTTGAGTAGAAGCACTTTACCCCGACAGTCGACGGGATCTCCCTGGAGTAGGCCAGCACTAGCCTGGCTCCCCATGGGTTGTCTTGAGCGCGGGTGATGGCTTTGATCTTGGCCCCCACATCCTTCTCAGCGAGCTCTTCCGGGTGCAATCGGGTGGGGTCATTCGGCCCCTCATATAGCCACATGGCGTGGGCCCTGGCCTGCAGTGGTTGTTTCCATCGAGTGAGGAAAGTCTCTAGTAGGTCCATGCCATTCATGCCGGCGTTCACGACTCCAATCAGTGCGGTGGCCAAGATGCCGACCTCATTCTTCTCCTCCTTTGCCACCAAAAGGGACTCAGGGGCCCTCACCCTCTCCGTAGAGTACGGCGGGAGGCCCGATTGGTTAGGGCCACTGTGAACATCTCTGCAATAAAACCATGTCCCCTACCACCCCTTGACGGAATCAGGAAAACTTATCTTTGGGAATGCGCTCCCCTGGACTTGGATGCCCAAGCCCCCACACAGCTGGGTGACATGGGTCTTCGCGCCGACTGACAAGTCCTTCTTTACGGTCATCGACCAGCAAGTGACGATGTGCTTGAAGAGGCCCCAGTGGGCATGGCATCCCAGGAAGTTCTCACAGAGGTAAATGAAAGCCGAAAGATAGATGATGGCGTTGGGAGGGAGATGGTGGAGTTGCGCACCGAAATACTCAAGGAATGCTTGGAAAATGATGGGGAGGCATGTAGAAGCCCCGTGTGACTTGGGTGACGAGAAAGACTCGCTCGTCCTCCTGCGGTGCCGGCTCGGTCTCGCCCGCACCTGGGCCACGCCACTGCTACTTCTTGAGCATGTGTTGATTTTTTGCTTGAAGAGGAAAGGGTGATGAAGCAAAGTAGAGATAAGTCAGTTAAGAACCAAGGTATCAATCCAGTAGGAGGCACAAGCAAGTCCTTAATATATGCACTTGCACAAACTAACAGACACTTGCACTCAACACAAAAAAGGGGTTATCAATCCCTTCATGGCAATGTCGCTTGAAGCTATGTCGGTATTTCTCCAAAGAGGAAAGGATGATGCAGCACATCTATGATGTCTACTACGTAACCTTCTTCTTGTAGACTCGTGTTGGGCCTCCAAGCGCAGAGTTTTGTAGGACAGTAGCAAATTTCCCTCAAGTGGATAACCTAAGGTTTATCAATCCGTGGGAGGAGTAGGATGAAGATGGTCTCTCTCAAACAACCCTACAGCCAAATAACAAAGAGTCTCGTGTGTCCCCAACACACAATATACAATGGTAAATTGTATAGGTGCACTAGTTCGGCAAAGAGATGATGATACAAGTGTAATATGGATAGTAGATATAGGTTTTTGTAATCTGAAAATATAAAAACAGCAAGGTAGCAAGTAACAAAAGTGAGCAAAAATGGTATTGCAATGCTTGGAAACAAGGCCTAGGGTTCATACTTTCACTAGTGCAAGTTCTCTCAATAATGATAACATAATTAAGTCATATGGCAATCCCTCAACGTGCGACAAAAAGTCACTCCAAAGTTCCTATCGCGGAGTACATAAGATGAAATTGCTTGTAGGGTATGAAACCACCTCAAAGTTATTCTTTCCGATCAATCCGTTGAGAAATTCCTGTAAGTGTCACAAACAACCCTAGAGTTCATAGTAAAATGACACCATATGACACACATCAATCAACCTTAATGTCACCTAGATACTCCAATGTCACCACAAGTATCTGCGGGTCAATTATATGATATGCATCAAACAACTTCAGATTCATAATATTCAATCCAACATAAAGAACCTCAAAGAGTGCCCCAAGATTCCTATCGGAGAAACTCGGACAAAAACGTTTATCAACCCGTATGCATATATTACCCCAATGTCACCTAGGGAATCCGCGAGTTGAGTGCCAAAACATACATCAAGTGAATCAATGGAATACCCCGTTGTAACCACGGGTATCGCACACAAGACATACATCAAGTGTTCTCAAATCCACAATAGTATTCAATCTCATAATAGTGAAACCTCAAAGGTAAAACTCAATTCATCACAAGAAGGTAGAGGAGGAGAAACACCATATGATCCAACTATAATAACAAAGCTCGCGGTACATCAAGATCGTGCCAAATCAAGAATACGAGAGAGAGAGAGAGAGATCAAATGCATAGCTACTGGTATATACCCTTAGCCCCGAGGGTGAACTACTCCCTCCTCGTCATGGAGACCGTTAGGATGATGAAGATGGCCACCGGTGATGGTTTCCCCCTCCGGCAAGGTGCTAGAACGGGCTCTCGATTGGTTTGTCGTGGCTACAGAGGCTTACAACAGTGGAATTTCTGATCTAGGTTTCTTTTCGGGGGGTTCTATATTTATAGGAATTTTTGGCGTCAGAAACAAGTCAGGGGGTTTCCCGAGGAGCCCACAAGCCAGGGCGTGCCCTAGGGGGGCACCCCTAGGCTTGTGTTTGCCTTGGGACTCTTCTGGCCCAACTCCGATGCTCCGTGGGTCTCTTCTGGTCCATAAAAAATCACCGTAAATTTTTAGCTCATTTGGACTCTGTTTGATATTCCTTTTCTGTAAAACTCAAATACAAGGAAAAATAGAAACTAGCACTAGGCTCTAGGTTAGTAGGTTAGTCCCAAAAATAATATAAAATATCATATTAATGCATATAAAATATCCAAAATAGATAATATAATAGTGAATAATCAAAAATTATAGATACGTTTGAGACATATCAAGTTACGGTATGTATTTCCCTTAGTAATGAAACCAAGGTATCAATCCAGTAGGAGAACCAAACAACACTATGTAAATGGTACTTGCACACAAAGAATAAATACTTGCAACTCGACGCGTATAAGGGGTTGTCAATCCCTCTTCGGGTAACGACGCGAGAAATTGTCGAGTTGACGGGATAAAAATTGTGGTAGACTGGATAAATAGATCTTGATAAAACACGAAATAAAATAAGTAATAAAAAAGTGCAGCAAGCTTGGGTTTTTGGAATAATAGATCTGAAAACAAAAGAAAATAAAAATAGACCTCAAAGCAAATATGATAAAGAATAGACTCGGGTCCCGTAGATTTCACTAGTGGCTTCTCTCGAGAAATAGCACACGGTGGGTAAACAAATTACTATTGGGAAATTGATAGAAGATAAAATAATTATGAAGATATCCAAGGCAATGATCAGTATATAGGCATCACGTCCAAGATTAGTAGACCAACTCCTGCCTGATCTTCTACTATTACTCCACACATCGGCCGCTATCCAGCATGCATCTAGTGTATTAAGTTCATGGGAAAATGGAGTAATTCAATAAGAATGATGACATGGTGTACACGAGATCTATTCATGTAGGAAGAGCACCCATCTTGTTATCCTTAATAGCAACAATACATGTGTGCCTTGCTACCCATTCTGTCACTGGGATAGAACACCACAAGATCGAACCCATCACAAAGCACCTCTGCCCATGGCAAGAAAAATCGATCTGGTTGGCCTAACTTAACCAAAGATTCGAAGAAGAAATACGAGGATATAAATAATCATGCATATAAGAGATCAAAATAAGACTGGAATAATATTCATGGATATAGATCTGATCATAATTCAAAGTTCATCGGATCCCAACAAACACACCGCAAAAAGAGTTACATCAAAATAGATCTCCAAGAGACCATTGTATTGAGAATAAAAATAGAGAGAGGAAGCCATATAGCTACTACCTATGGACCCATAGGTCTATGATGAACTACTCCCGCATCATCGGAGAGGCACCAATGAGGAAGATGAACCCCTCTGTGATGGTGTCTAGATTGGATCTCGTGGTTCTGGAACTTGCGGCAGCAGTAATTGTGTTTCATCGACTCCCCTAGTGTTTCTGGAATATTTGGGAATTTATAGGGCGAAGAGGCAGTGCGAGAGGTCACCGAGGGGGCACAACCCCCTGGGCATGCCTGGGCCTCCTGGCGCGCCCTGGTGGGTTGGAACCCTAGGGGCCGATCTTCCATGAAATGGGGGGGATCCTACGAAGAACATGAGGGTAAACATGAGGGAAAACATGAGAGAGCCACTCCAATCAACGAGAACAATCACACATGTGCTAGATCCATGAACACAAAGAGATCACAAGATCCAAAGGCAACAACGAAAGAGACATGTAGCTAGTTCTTCTCCAAGAGGAGGTCGTGAATCCACTAGGGGATCTTCTCCTAGGTGGAGGGCTTCAATCCACTTGGGGGATCTTCTCCTAGATGGAGGACTTGGCCTCCAATGGAGTAGGTATCAAGTGGATGAGAAAAGCTCTATCTCTCATATGAGCTAAACCAATTATAACCCTAGAAAGAGGGAGGAGGAGGAGTATGTATAGTCTAGGGTCACGAAAGGGTACATGGGCTTCAGCCCAACACGCTGTGCATAGACAAGTGTCGGTCGTCCGGACATTGTCGGACGTCCGGTGGCTCGCGAGGGTCCGTACGTCTGGAAGCGGTCGAACGTCCGACATTTCGGCTCGGATCAGGTGGCGACGGATTTCCGGAGGTGATCGGTCGTTCGGAGGTCTCAGATTTCCTATAATTTCCCTTGTGATGGGTGACACCAGATGTCCGGAGGGGCTCGGTCGTCCTGTCGCTGGGGTGTGCCAGACGTCCGGCCGCTGGAGCGTTCGTTGGCGGGGACTTGGGCTAGTTGGTTGACGCTCTAGGCGTCGGACGTCCGGTCCGGGCCGGTCGTCCTGTGGCTGTAGGCTCCTGGCAGCTCCTTCTCTTGGTCCTTGTACTTGGCGTCCTTGCTTGCTCGTTCGTTGGATGTAGTGGTTCCGTGGCTTCCCTCTAAGTACCTGATCACACATAGGGTTTCCGCTTGAGGTAGTAGCCATGTCTCACATGTAGAAAGTGGTAGTTCGAAAAGGAGCGAATTCACCATAGTTTCGATATCCCTTGCTCGAGGTCTTGTCATAGGTCCATGTGGTGCCGTAGGAGATGAAGGAAGGCCCATGGGGATGACCATAGGATGCACCACATCATCCCCCCCCCTTGGGAAAGATCCAACCTCGGATCGAAAGCCTCATCACCATGGTAGGGAGAGAGATCCTTGAAGTTGAATATGTCGCTCATGGAGTACTTGTCACACAGAATGTCGATCTTGTAGGTGTTGTTGTTGTAGTGTGCGAGCACCTTGAAGGGTCCGTCGGCTCGAGGTAGAAGCTTGGATTTGTGTTCATTGGGGAAGCGGTCCTTGTGAAGGTGTAGAAACACAAGATCTCCGGTGTTGAATATCATGGGGTTCTTGTTAGTGTTGAACTTGGTCACGAGGCGTTGTGCTTGGAGCTCGATGGTGTGCCTTGTATCTTGATGCACCTTCTTAAGATAGCTCACTCAGGTGCTCGCGTCCATGCTGATGCGCTCTTTGTAGTGGTAGTGGTAGAATGTCCAATGGGGAGAACGGGTTGAAGCCATAGACGACCTCGAAGGGGGACTTGCCGGTAGTAGACTGTCTTGCCCAATTGTAGGCGTACTCGGTGATGGGTAAACACTCTTCCCACTACTTGATGTTCTTCTTGATCAACACGTGTAGGAGAGTAGATAGCGTCCGGTTGGTGACCTCCGTTTGGCTGTCGGTTTGAGGATGGTATGCCGAAGGGAACAAGAGCTTGATTCCGAGTTTGGCACATAGCATCTTCCAAAAGTATCTTAGGAACTTGATGTTGCGATCCGAAACCATAGTCTTGGGCACTCCATGTAGATGCAACATTGCCCTACAAAAGAGATTTGCAACATGTGAAGCATCATCTATCTTGTTACATGGGATAAAATGTGCCATCTTAGAGAAACGGTTCGCAACAACAAACACAGAATCTTTATCATTTCTAGTTCTAGGCAAACCAAGCACAAAGTCCATACTAATATATTCCTATGGGTGATACGGAATAGGAAGTGGCATATAGAGACCATGGGATTAAGCTTTAGACTTAGCTTTGCGACATGTAGAGCATCGGTTGATGTAGCGAGAGACATCACGGAACATCTTGGGCCAAAAGTAGTTCTTGGAGAGCGTAGTGAATGTCTTGTCACGTCCAAAGTGCCCCATAAGTCCTTCTCCATGAGATTCTTGCAAAAGTAACGAACAAAGAGAAGACTCGGTAATACATAGTTTGCTAGCTCTCATAAGATAATCATATTTGATGTAATATCATTCCCAAGATGTATGCGTCAAACATTTTGCATAAGGAATAGAAAAAGTAGGATCATGCGCATACAAGTCTTTTATGTGCTCAAAGCCGATGACATTCAATTCAAGTTTGGTGACAAGCATGCATTTGCGGGAAAGAGCATCCGCCACAAAATTCTCTTTACCCTTAATGTATTTGCTGACATAAGGAAAAGATTCAATAAACTCACTCCATTTGGCATGTTGCTTATTCAATTTAGTTTCACCCTTAAGGTATTTAAGCGTTTCATGATCCGTATGGATGATAAATTCATGAGGGCGAAGGTAATGTTCCCACACATGCAAGACTCTCACTAAAGTATACAACTCTTTGTCATAGATGGGATAGTTAAATTGCGCACCGGAAAGTTTCTCACTAAAGTAAGCTATGGGGCACTTATCTTGCATTAACACACCTCCTATGCCATTACCACTAGCATTGCAATGAATTTCAAAAGATTTATCAAAATTGGGCAAAGCAAGCAAAGGAGCATGTGTAAGGAAATTATTAAGCTCATTAAATGTGGTATCTTGGGATGGTCCCCAAACAAATGGTGCATTTTTCTTACTCAAAACATGCAAAGGGGAAGCAATAGTGCTAAAGTCCTTAACGAATCTACGATAGAAACCGGCTAAGCCAAGGAAACAACACACTTGTTGCAAGTTGGTTGGTTGTGGCCAAGTTTTAATAGCATCGATTAGCTTCATCAACATGAACACCCTTAGATGACACAACAAACCCCAAGAAAACAAGCTTATCAACACCAAAAAGGCATTTTCTCATATTAGCATAAAGGCGCTCTTTTCTAACAGTTTGCAAAACAGTTCTATGATGGGTGACATGATCTTTGAGAGACTTTCTAAACACAAGAATATCGTCAAAGTAGACCACAACAAATACGCCAATGTATGGGCGAAGAAGAAATGCATCACACGCATAAAGGTTCCAAGTGCTTCGGATAAGCCCATTGGCATAACAAGCCATTTGTATAAGCCAAATTTGGTCTTAAATGCAGTTTTCCATTCGTCACCCTCTTGTATGCGGATTTGGTAGCCACTCTTAAGATCAATCTTAGAGAAAATTGTGGCTCTGCTAAGCTCATCGAGCATGTCGTCTAAGCATGGGATGGGGTGATGGTATCTAACCATGATAGCATTGATAGGACGACAATTAAAACACATGCGATATGTATAGTCTTTCTTGGGAACAAGTATTACCGGGACGACGCATGGGCTCAAGCTTTCTCACACATGTCCATTGTCGATGAGTTATTGTACTTGCCATTGAATATCCTTGGTTTCTTCGGGGTTGACGCAGTAAGGTGCCTTGTTAGGAAGTGGGGCTTCGGGTATGAGGTTGATGCGGTGTTCGATGCCTCGTAGTGGAGATAGTCCTGGAGGTAGCTCAGCAGGGAAGACGTCCTTGAATTCCTGCAAGATATTAGACAACGCTAAAGGTAGAGGGTGAGAGGTGTTAGTTGTTTTTTCCTTGTCCTTGTACAATAGGACATAGTGCATAACACTTGATGAGTTCTCACACACTTCTCTCATCTCACTTTTGGTAGCGAATAACACTATGTTTTTCTTGTCGCTCATCGTGGAGGCACTCAATTTTGGCTTGTGGCGCTCACTCTCTTTTTGGTGATTCGCTCTTTGACTATTCTCTCCATGATGGGTGGTAGCTTGCTTGTTGGCGATCACTTGGCTTGGTGACATAGGTCGTAGCACGTACTCCTTTCCCTTCATCTTGAAGCTATAGTGATTGGTTCTCCCTTTGTGGATGACGCCATGGTCAAATTGCCAAGGTCATTCAAGTAGGAGGTGGCAAACGGACATAGGAACCACATCACACTCCAAGGTGTCTTCGTATGCTCCAATCTTGAAGGAGACTTGAACGGTGTGCTCCACTTGAATGGTGCGAGAATCGCTAAGCCATTGGACCTTGTAGGGACGAGGATGCTTCATCTTGACCAATTGTATCTTGGAACATAGCTCTTCACTTGCCAGGTTGTGGCAACTTCCTCCATCGATGATGACCTTCATGGACCTTCCATTGATGCCCACCTTGTTGTGGAATATATGGCATCTTTGGTCTTTGTCTTGTTGATGTTGAAGTGTCAAGACTTGGAGACAATGAGAGCGGGGCTCGAATCATTGTCACAATAGACTTGGTCATCTTCATCTTCATTCACTTGTTGGTGCATAGCCACATGCTCAAGGGCTTCCATTTCTTCTTCACTCATGGAGTCATGGTTACCATCGTCTTTGGCGATCATGGTGCGTCAGGTGGGACATTGGTCTATCTGTGGCCTCGGCCTTGGGAAGTAAAGCATTTTATGGAACTTGTATTGTCGGTCTCATCTGGTGGAGTTGTAGATGATGAAGCTCTTGTCTTGAAGTTGCTTGTAGTAGGAGGATGACTTGAGGATGTCAAAGTTTTCTTATAACTGGACCTGTCGCCAATGCTTGTAGTAGGTTTTGTTGAGGTATGGTTCATTGTAGTCGGTGAAGCTTGGTTGTAGGAGGATCCGTATGACTTGGAAGAGTACTTGGCGTACTTATAGTATTCTTGCCCTTGTTGTTCCGCCTTGGTAGCTTGGTGTACTAGCTCAATGAGGTTCGAGTACAGTTGGAAATCCGCAATCTTCTTGATAGGATGGTTGAGTCCATTTGAGAAGTGTGCCATGGTTTGTTCCTCATCTTCCGTGACATTTGCTCGAATCATGGCAATCTCCATTTCCTTGTAGTACTCTTCAACTGACTTTGTGCCTTGGTTGAGAAGTTGTAATCTCTTGAAGAGGTTGCGACTATAATATGTAGGTACAAAGCGCGCTCGCATGGCATCCTTCATGTGAGCCCATGTTGTGATTGGCGGATCACCTCTTGCCTCTCGCCTCTGAGTGACTTGCTCCCACCAAATGAGGACATAGTCTTGGAACTCAAGAGATGCCATGGAGATCTTCTTCTCTTCCTCATAGTTGTGCAAGTGAAAGATCTTATCAACTTTGAATGCCCACGAAAGGTAGTCTTAGGGGTCGTTGCTTCCGGAGAACTTAGGCATGGTGAACTTGAGCTTGCCGTAGCACTGCTCTTCATTGTGTCGGGGTTGATGGTGATGACGCTCTAGGCGTGGAGCAGGGTCTTGAGCCGCTTGCTCCTCATGCTCCGCTTGATTGTTATATCATTGAGGTTGTGGTATTATTTCACGGTTTCTCATTTCTTGGCGCTCCTCAAGGCGTGCGGCTTCTTCTTATCGTTCTTGTCGGAGGGCCTCTTCTTGAAGTCATGCTTAACGATTGCACTCGTCGACGGCTAGTGTAGCTTCATGTAGAGCACGTTGAGCTTCAAGGTTTTGTTCATCACGACATTGTTGTTCTTGTCGAAGGGCATCACCATATTGTTTGCCTTGTTGATCTTGGCGTATTGGAGCTTGCGCTTGGACCAGATGCTCATTAGCTTGTTGCCATTAGCGTTCACATTCACATAGACGACCTTGTAGACCATTGCCATGGAATGGGTTTTGTGGATCTCGATGAGCTTCATGGCCTTGGCGATGATGCGAATGAGCTCGAGGACGACTTGCATCCGAAGAAGATTGCGAAGAATGTCGACTTGAGTGGCTCCGTCTTGAGTACGATGAAGAGATAGAAGAACGATTGATCAACAAGGCGCATATCTTTTCCATCCTTGCATTGCTCTCCTCTTTTTGTGCGTCGATCTTGGTGTCGAAGTAGTCTCTTGTACGTTGTTCGGATTGTCTCAAGTCGGTGTAACAGCCTGGATTTTTGCCCTTTTCTTTTTCCTTTGATTTTCTTGGATTTCCTGTTTTGATTTGCTTTTACGTGGCTATGTGGTTCTGAAACTTGGGAAGATCATGTCTTCCTAGGTTTTATAGTGTCTTGTCACCCTATTCATCATTCCAAGATCATGTCATTTCCATCTTTGACCTAACCCAAAATTCTTTTATTGGGAATATTCCTTTTCTGATAAAGGAATAACCCTTAAAACCCTAGGTTGTGAAGCAACCTATATTTCTGTCACTCCTAAAATTCCCAAATAATTCTCATAATTTTTTTGGGTAATATCTTCCTCAGATATGGCAAAATATATCATTGGCCATGTTTCCCATCATGCTCAATAAATTCATTTCCTATTTTGTTCTAAATGGCACATTGTGAAGCAAGTGCCATCTATCTTTGCCCAATTCAACCAAAACTTCTTTGACATCTTCTCCTGTCCAAATAATTGCCTCATGCCAAAATTCAACTCAATTTGTCGAGTAAATATTCTTGAGCAATTTTCAAAGTTCCTGTCTGAGGGAAGTGATTGTGAAGGAAGTACAAGCTAGGCATATCCAAATGAGTTGCAATTATGCAAGATCCTTCCTATGGTCAAATAATGACTCTCCACCAAATATGAGCTCATGTAACTTATCTATGTGAGCCCAGATCTAAATCTTAGTTTCTGGTCAGATTTTCAGTTTGTGAGGCAACTATGTTTTATATTGCTTCATGTAAGCTAAAAATTTTCCAGGGCATTCTTCAACCTATATCAACTCCCTCCACCAAGTTTTAGCTCAATTAGTTAATCTAATTGCCCTGTGCAATTTGTCCAAGTTTCTGTCCAGAATGAAGCTTTGTGAAGCAAGTGCCACTTTGGTATTTCCAAATGGCATGAATTATTTACAGCATCTTAATACCATCATATAACCCCTCTATGCCAAATTTCAGTTCACAGAAATCAAGTATGTGAGTGTATCATCCAAATCTCAAATTCTGGCCAGTTTTGCACTTTCTACTGCAACCCTCATCTAAACTCCTCCTCTTAGTCTGGTTTTCGGTGATCAGCATCAACTTGGTGTGTGATCATCAGCAGACAAACTCTTTACCACGTTACCAAGCTGGTTTAACCACATCAAGTTACAAACACCTTCTTACTGCTTTACTTTGGAGTTAAGTGCAAATCTCTTCTTTGCCCCTGGACCAATTTATTTCTTCAGTTGGACTAAGGGCACCAAGGTTAACCTACTGGACATGGTCAGCCATGCCAAAGAGTGCCACTTGCACCAGTGCCCAGGATGATCACGCTGGCGTCACGCACAGTGCAAGCTCCGGCTCGGTCCGGCCACTGTGCTCGTCTCCTCCCTCCTCGTCTCGACCTACATTCATGTCCTGGAGCTTGCCCGTGCTCGACTGCATCGCCCTGCATTGTTGCTTCTTCGTCGTTCGCCATAAATGTGCCGCTAGCGCCATGCCCGTGCCATGCCTAGCCTTTGCCGCCATTAAAGCTTGGTCGGGAGCTCGTCCGTGAGCTCTAGAGCCCTCCTCCGTGCCTATATAAGGACCCCCGAGTCCCTCCGCACCTCAACCATCTCTCCCTCGCCTCATTTGCTATCTGGAATAGCCCCATCTCACCGGAGTTCACCTCTATATACCATGGCCGCCTCGGCCTCGGCATGATTCTGGCCAACCCGAGCCTCCTCTCGCCTCCCCTCCACGTCCATTGTCTCCCCCTCGTTCCACTCAGCCACCCCACCCACTTGCCCCCTCACCGGAGTGTGTTCTTCGCCAGAGAGCACCACCGCCCGCCCGTCCCGGTCCTCTTCCTGGCGCCACCTCTCCCTCCACCCCTCTCCTCCCCGGCGGCCGTGCTCCCTCTGAACGGGACCCCCTCCCCGCCCCGGTCCGGCCGGTGCCCTCGGCTCGGCCAGAGACGGCCGGAGCTGGCCGCCCCCCTCGTCGCTTCCTCCCCTGCTCCTCCTCTATCCCTCACAGGAGCACAGGAGCGGGAGGAAGGAGATGACCGAGCTTGCGCCCTCCCCCTGCGCCTGGACCCCACTTGTAAGCCTCTCGTTCCCTGGTCCACGTGGATAAGTGGAGGCGTCTTTTCCAGAAATGGGTTTCTGTTTTGAGAAAGCGTATTCTCTATCTTTTGCGGCTGAGAATACGTTTCCCTTCACAGAAAACGTAATTTGGAGGAAGGCATGTTCTGTTTTTCCTCGCCAGGGACCTGTTTGTGAAGAAATATTCACAGATTGGTCTCTGATCTTCAACTCCTCACAACTTTTCAACCGTAACTCCGATCGAGGTGAAACCAGCGCTCACTTCTTTGTATCGTCGAGCTCTATCTTTTGGTAGCATTTTCACTAGGTGTTCCCACAGTGAAAATGACCATTTTGCCCTTGCCTCTAATCAGCCCCCTCCAAGAGAAAACTGTCTGACGTTTTGTTTCGCGGCTTCACCGCACTTCTTCCTGGAGTCTCCATCACCCCAGGCAAGCCACAATACCCACTTACATGATAGTCATGCAGTAGCCATGGTTTTCAAATTAAATATTTATTAAATGTTTGCTTGTTCAAAAATATGGTTATCGTTGTTTCGGTAATGCTTCTGGATTAGTGCTTACTTTCTTGCTATGTTGTTATGTACCTGGTTGTCATGCCCTGCTAGTTGCTAGTATTCCTTTCATATGCTTATGCTTGCTAGTAGTACATGTTGATGTTGGTAATGGTCTTCGGTGCATGGCGGTCGTCTGTCCCGAGTACCGTTGTTATGCTTGTTCCATTGCATCCAGTTGGTTAAATGCTTGCATGATGACATTGTTGTTATGTTCTTGCATGATATTTATTGATGATACTAGTGGTCATGCTATGTTTCGGAGAAGTATGTACTTGTGAGGTTCATGCTAGTCAGTATGCCATGCTCAGTTGGATATGATTCATTGTTGATATGGTGGATAGTTATGTGATACCCATATGATTATGTTGATATCATGCTCATACAATGTAATTGCATCATGTTATTTTATCATGGCTCAACATTTTGCATTCAAGTTTAACCGGATTAAACTGAACTTGAACAACTATTGGCTGAGTCATGGTGCCACCATATCGAACTGACCATTGCAACCATGCTTACCTTTATGGGAAGGTCCTAACTAGGTCTATTGTCGTGCCTCTCGCCGGTGCCTCCAACGAGGGAAGTTTATGGGCATGCGGTACCCTGGCCCGGTAAGCAGACAAAACCGTGTGTTCCTGTTGTTGATGTTGTTGTTGTTGTTGTTGTTATGGATCCGGGTCCCCGTTTGGGACCGTTTATGTTTGGCCACGACGGTGGTCGTTGTGTCTTTGGTACAGACAGGGCCACCTAGTACTAGCCCAGTGGGGAGTGAGTCAGAGTGGCCGGGAGGTTGTCATGGCAGTAGATTGGTTTTGTCGAAACGTCATTGGTCCACCCGAATGGGAGTGCGAGGCCATGGGTTCCGTAGTGTGGGTATAGTGCACTAACCTCTGCAGAGTGTATATTAAATCTATTGATAGTCGTGCCTATGGATAAGGGCCCAGTTCGTGCCGGTCACACTATGAGTCAGCAGTAATAATAATAATGTGCTTAATAACAACCCCGGTTTGATGATGAGATAAGTTGGTTGTGATCGTCGGAAAGATCACCGTTTGAGACCAAGTGTTGGTCAGGGTTGTGATCGCCGGAATGATCACCGTGGTATCGAGGATACCGAGCTATTGGATATTCATGATGTTGTGCGATAATCGTGGGTAAGGATCAAGCTCCTTGTGGTCATTTTATGATTACTACGGTATTGTTTATACCAAGCTTGATTTGATCCTCAGATGATCGTGTAATGTCCGAAGTTGGGAAGTGATGCATGTGATGGTTACGAGGTAACCCGAGCAGAATAAATGGTGCATGTAGTGTCATCATGTTGCATGCTAGTATCGTCAGATCTGTATATTCATGCCATGATCATATTGTTCTAGCGATATTATGTTCATGTTATGTTATCCTGATGATCTCATAATAATTCCTGCTTAACCTGTAATTGCCATGCTGTTGTTTGTCTTGAATGCTTCTGGTTATTGTGAGCTTGCAAGTACATTCAATGTACTGACCTGGCGTGTCATGCCAGTTTGCAGGTCGTACCGGGATTGCTTGCTTGTTTGGTGTTGTTCCTGTGTTCGCGAGCTAGGATAAACGTTCCAGCCAGAGTCCCTGCGGATTGGAGTTCGTCATTGCCGTTCGTTGTTCCGCTACCAGTAGTTGTCCCGCTGCTTCGAGTTGTTATGTTGCTTGTATAGAGCAACCGTGATTGGCGTAGTGTCGCCATGCCGATGTTATTCATTGTAATATCGGAACCCTTGTATTCATATTCGTGTTGTCATAGAGAGCTGGTTTGTTCTATACTAAGCAGTGCCGTATTCCAGAAGACTTCACCTTGATCTCTGGGCTGGAATATGGGGCGTTCCAGTTTTCTATGAGCCGGGGTGCCACAGGCTTGGTATCAGAGCAGGTCTGGCTGTAGAGCGTCCTAGTCCGCTGGAACGTTAGAAAATGGTAGCATAGGGTCTGGTTGTTGCCCTTGCTTGCTACATTTGGTTGTTGCATTTGTTTGCTGCATATAGTCTTATTTCGGTTACCATTAAGCCCTGTTTCATGCGTAGATGGTGGTCAACTTCCATGAGTTCAGTGCCCTTCCCTTAGCTCCCGGTGTTGTTCCTATTGAGTTCAGTCCCACTCTTGCACCTCTCAGCTTTGCCACCCTCCTTGGCGACATGTGGCGTAGTATTTTACCCCTCGGAGATCCACCTCATTGTCAAGTATTCCAGTTTTCTACTGGAGAAAGAATTCGGGAATATGTTGCTCATGTTCATCTGTCAGCCCCGATTCCTGTTGGTAAGCGCACCTACAGTTTCCATGGTGGTTACGGCGCTACTCCTGAGCGTGCCGTTCAGCTTGCCTGAATGGCAGGAGTCACCGGTCTTCGTCATCAAGAGAGCATGGGGCAAGAGAACTGTGCTTATCAATATTATCCCACAATCGCTGAGAATCCTAGGCGGATCCAATTTCCCGCCGTCAACCCTCAAGATGACCCGACTATCCTCTCCATGTCTCGTTACATGACGACTGAGTGTCTTCTTATTTCTGAGTTAGTCCGAAATGCCATTCGGGCCAGGAGATTGCTTGGTGTCGCTTTACCTCAGTCTCCGCTAGCTTCTCCAACTCCTCCGCCTCGTCCATCCGGAGTTTCAAAGTCAGTGGTTCCACTCGCTACTCCCTTAGTTTCCTCGTCAGTGCGAGAGCGTTTGCTCAAGCGTAGGATGTAATCCTTCGTGTAGTGTTTGTGCATCTACTGTAGCATCATGCTTGTGTGTGCTTGTGTGGAGCAGCTTTGTAGCTTGTTTGCTGTGTTCCTGGTTGCAATAAATTGTTTTCTCGTGCTTCTTTGTTTTGAATCCTCGGTGTTACCCCCTTATGGAAATTATTCCTCGACTGACACCGAATCAGAAGAAGCCGTAAGCAGTACAGATATACACCAAGAAATTGAGTTAAAAGCAATGAGGTTTTCAGCCGATAGCATTGTATTGCAGACATCCGTCCGGATACAAATTGTACTTTGATCAGACTTTCAGCAACAAGTACCTGTCAGAGATACACTTTATCGCAGCAAAGATTAAATCAGAAAGAGGACAAAATTGGATCAACCGTGCATTTCAAGTCAAAGGTATGGGCTATGCACAATGATTGAATCTGTCGTAAGGCAAAATTAAAACAGTGCGACACCCAGAAGTCAGTCCAAATGCATGGTGAATTCAGTAAGGACAGTTAGACAATTCTTGTCATAATAATTAGCTGCCGGACTGACAAAAATATATATGCCATTCCATTCACCAAGGAAATCAATCCCGTCCTTCTCCATAATTTATTGACGAAGTGTACAAAGATAAAGTTCCCAGTCTGCATCGATAGGGTATGAATGGATTCCCATGCAAGATATTCATTCTTTTCAATAAAATACTACAAAAGCTTCTGGCAAAAGGTACCGAGTCTTCCCTAGCAGAGTCTTTAAGGGGGGAAGCTTATGAGGTACGGTACCTCATTTTTCCTCAATAAGATATCCACCGAAGGCTTCGGGCACAAATCATCCAGTCTTCCTCAGCACGATACCCCGGTGGTTTCCGAACGCAAGCTGCCCAGTATTCTTCTGTACGGGACTAATACAGGACTTTAAATTATGAATTGTCAGCATATGGCAGTGTTTTCCAAGTGGCAGATCTGCAATAGTTGGCCTGAAACAAAAATTGGTCAGAGGTATGCCTCAAGAATCAGATATTAGTTCATTTAGTATGCTGCCAAGTCCATGCGAGTCTCTCGCATAAGGAAGAATTGAAGGAAGGACAACATTGAGACAATAATCTTGGCAGTGATTATCAAGATCAGTCCCGCTCATCCAATAATATGATGTTATTAACCCTGTCACTGTCTGGCATAATCCACAACCGTATTGAGATCCGTATAACCACACATGAGCCGGATAAATATACCGAGGCTCAAAACATGAACGAAACCAAGGTATGAGTGCCAGATATTGTACGTAACAGTATTCAGGGCCGCGAAAACAATCAAGGATATATATAAGGCCCCGCTCTTTCAGTTGAGTATCCAGATGAAGAAAGTAATAATGAAAGAGCAAGGCCAACAATACAGGTATGCCGATTATTATGTGAAAAATGTGGATGCCCAAGACCGTCTTATTCCACGACAAACCCAAGCAAAGATCCACCTAAGAGGTATACTCCATTGTGGTAAGGACCTCATAGCGAGGCAACCAGCTCAGTCCAAAGTATGCTCAGAACTGTCAGCATTGAATACCCGAGTCTGTCCAGTTAGACTCATGGACAGCTCAATATATTGACCTCAACACCCGCGATGGAGCATCGCACAGACTGTTATTCCCAGGGAGATACTGGCAAAAATGAAGAATCAGTGTGAAAACATTACTTTGAGGATTGTTATCTCTCGCATAGGGGAAACAATTAAAAGAAATAGCCTGTGTGGATGGGATTCTTTGCCAAGATCACCGCGAGTCAAGTCTGCAAGTCTTATCATCAGGAGATGGTGCATTTTTCTATCAGTCACGACAAGCGGCAGTCAAACCTTTGGTACAACTTGGATACTCAAGACTGTGAATCCAGTCAAGATAAGTTAGAAACTCCTACAAGATATCAGAATCCGTTAGCAAAACAGATATGATCCACATCACTGTTTTGAACCCCAAAGGCATGCATATATTCGAGGAATCCGACTCCTAGATAGAAGAGATTCCTTGTCCCACGGGAAGATATGTTCCCCAACTCCGCGGAATATTCTCGGTACTCGATACTAGAATAACATTTCCAGCAAGGATCAATATCAAGAAGGACAAGTATGTCCGTAAAAATAATATTTCGGAAGCCAGCTCAGCCAACAGATATGAAAGAAAATTTAAGTCAGTATACACAGGAACATATGAGGTATGTCAGATACGGCGAAGCAAACCACCCTAGATCAAGACAGTCAGTTATATCCAATTCACTGGAAATATTATATGAGGATGAATAAAAGAAACCCGAGTTGGAAACGGTTTCTTTGAGGTAGAAAGATTATTTAACCCTGAGCAACCAAATCTTGAGGACGAAATTTCTTTAAGGGGGGAAGGTTTGTAACAACCTGGCCCTTTTCTTTTTCCTTTGATTTTCTTGGATTTCCTGTTTAGATTTGCTTTTCCGTGGCTATGTGGTTTTGAAACTTGGGAAGATCATGTCATCCTAGGTTTTATAGTGGATTGTCACCCTCTTCATCATCCCAAGATCATGTCATTTCCATCTTTGACCTAACCCAAAATTCTTTCATTGGGAATATTTTTTTCTGATAAAGGAATAACCCTTAAAACCCTAGGTTGTGAAGCAACCTATATTTATGTCAGTCCTAAAATTGCCAAATAATTCTTATAAATTGTTTGTGTAATATATTCCTCAAATATGAAAAAATATATCATTGGCCATGTTTCCCATCATGCTCAATAAATTCATTTCCTATTCTGTCCTAAATGGCAAATTGTGAAGCAAGTGCCATCTATCTTTGCCCAATTCAACCCAAACTTATTGGACATCTTTTCATGTCCAAATAATTGCCTCATGCCAAAATTTAATTCAATTTGCCTAGTTAATATTCCTGAGAAATTTTTTGAAGTTCCTGTCTGAGGGAAGTGATTGTGAAGGAAGTACAAGCTAGGCATATCCAAATGAGTTGAAATTTTGCAAGCTCCTTCCTATGGTCAAATAATGACTCTCCACCAAATATGAGCTCATGTAACTTATCTATGTGAGCCCAGATCTAAATCTTAGTTTCTGGTCAGATTTTCAGTTTGTGAGGCAACTATGTTTTATATTGCTTCATGTAAGCTGAAAAATTTCCAGGGCATTCTCCAACCTATATCAACTCCCTCCACCAAGTTTTAGCTCAATTAGTTAATCCAATTGCCCTGTGCAATTTGTCCAAGTTTCTGTTCAGAATGAAGCTTTGTGAAGCAAGTGCCACTTTGGTATTTCCAAATGGCATGAATTATTTACAGCATCTTGATACCATCATATAACCCCTCTATGCCAAATTTCAGTTCATAGAAATCAAGTATGTGAGTGTATCATCCAAATCTCAAATTCTGGCCAGTTTTGCACTTTCTACTGCAACCCTCATCTAAACTCCTCCTCTTAGTCTGGTTTTTGGTGATCAGCATCAACTTGGTGTGTGATCATCAGCAGACAAACTCTTTACCACGTTACCAAGCTGGTTTAACCACATCAAGTTACAAACACCTTCTTACTAATTTACTTTGGAGCTAAGTGCAAATCTCTTCTTTGCCCCTGGACCAATTTATTTCTTCAGTTGGACTAAGGGCACCAAGGTCAACCTACTGGACATGGTCGGCCACGCCAAAGAGTGCCGCTTGCACCAGTGTCCGTGGTGATCATGCTGGCGTCACGCACAATGCAAGCTCCGGCTCGGTCCGGCCACTATGCTCGTCTCCTCCCTCCTCGTCTCGACATCCATTCATGTCCTGGAGCTCGCTCGTGCTCGACTGCCTTTCCCTGCATCGCTGCTGCGTCGTTGTTCGCCATAAATGCGTCGCTAGCGCCATGCCCAGCCCGCTGCCCGCCATTAAAGCTTGATCGGCAGCTCGTCCGTGAGCTCTAGAGCCCTCCTCCGCGACTATATAAGGACCCCCGAGTCCCTCCACACCTCAACCATCTCTCCCTTGCCTCATTTACTCTCTGGAATCGCCCCATCTCACCGGAGTTCACCTCTGTCTACCATGGCCGCCTCGTCCTCGGCATGATTCTGGCCAACCCGAGCCTCCTCTCGCCTCCCCTCCACGTCCACTGTCTCCCCCTCGTTCCATTCAGCCGCCCCACCCACTTGCCCCCTTGCGGGAGTGCGTGCTTCACCTGAGAGCACCACCACCCGCCCGTCCCGGTCCTCTTCCTGGCGCCACCTCTCCCCTCCACCCCTCTCCTCCCCGGTGGCCGTGCTCCCTCTAAACGGGACCCCCTCGCCGCCCCGGTCCCGCCGGTGCCATCTGCTCGGCCAGAGACGGCCGGACCTGGCCGCCCCCCTCGCCGCTTCCTCCCCTGCTCCTCCTCTGTACCGCACGGGAGCACAGGAGCGAGAGGAAGGAGATGACCGAGCCTGGCCCCTCCCCCTGCGTCTGGACCCCACCTGTAAGCCTCTCGTTCCCTAGTTCATGTGGATAAGTGGAGACGTCTTTTATGGAAATACGTTTTCATTTTGAGAAACCGTATTTTCTATCTATTGCGCCTGAAAATACGTTTCCCTGCATAGAAAACTTAATCTGGACGAAGGCGTGTTCTGTTTTTCCTCGCCAGGGACCTGTTTGTGAAGAAATATTCACATATTGGTCCCTGATCTTCAACTCACAACTTTTCAACCGTAACTCTGATCGAGGTGAAACCAGCGCTCACTTCTTCGTCTCATCGAGCTCTATCTTTTGGTAGCATTTTTACTAGGTGGTCCTACAGTGAAATGACCATTCTGCCCTTGCCTCTAATCAGCCCCCTCCAAGATAAAACCGTCCGACGTTTTGTTCCGCAGCTTCACCGCACTTCTTCCTGGAGTCTCCGTCACCCCAGGCAAGCCACAATAGCCATTTGCATGATAGTCATGCAGTAGCCATGGTTTTCAACTTGAATATTTATTAAATGTATGCTTGTTTAAAAATATGATTATCATTATTTCGGTAATACTTCTGGACTAGTGCTTACTTTCTTGCTATGTTGTTATGCACCCGGTTGCCATGCCCTGCTAGTTGCTAGTATTCCTTTCATATGCTTATGCTTGCTAGTAGTACATGTTGATGTTGGTAATGGTCTTCGGTGCATGACTGCCGTCTATCCCGAGTACCGTTGTTATGCTTGTTCCATTGCATCCCGTTGGTTAAATGCTTGCATGATGACATTGTTGTTATGTTCTTGCATGATATTTATTGTTGATACTAGTGGTCATGCTATGTTTCGGAGAAGTATGTACTTGTGAGGTTCATGCTAGTCAGTATGCCATGCTCAGTTGGATATGATTCATTGTTGATATGGTGGATAGTTATGTGATACCCTCATGATTATGTTGATATCATGCTCATGCATTGTAATTGCATCATGTTATTTTATCATGGCTCAATATTTTGCATACAAGTTTAACCGGATTAAATTGAACTTGAACAACTGTTGGCTGAGTCATGGTGCCACCATATCGAACTGACGAGTGAAACAACGCTTACCTTTATGGGACGGTCCTAACTGGGTCTATTGTCGTGCCTCTCGCCGGTGCCTCCAATGAGGGAAGGTTATGGCGTGCGGTACCCTAGCCCGGTAAGCAGACATAACCTTGTGTGCCTGATGTTGTTGTTTTTGTTATGGATCCGGGTCCCCGTTTGGGACCGTTTATGTTTGGCCGGGAGAGTGTCATGGCAGTAGATCGGTTTGTCGGAACGCCGTTGGTCCACCCGAATGGGAGTACGAGGCCATGGGTTCTGTAGTGTGGGTACAGTGTACTAACCTCTACAGAGTGTATATTAAATCTATCGATAGCCGTGCCCGCGTATAAGGGCCCAGTTCATGTCGGTCACACTATGAGTCAACAGTAATAATAATAATGTGCTTAATAACTACCCCGGTTCGATGATGAGATAAGTTGGTTGTGATCGCTGGAAAGATCACCGTTTGAGACCAAGTGTTGGTCAGGGTTGTGATCGCCGGAATGATCACCGTGGTATCGAGGATACCGAGCTGTTGGATATTCGTGATGTTGTGCAGGAATCGTGGGTAAGGATCAAGCTCCTTTGTGGTCATTTGATGATTACTACGGTATTTTTTATACCAAGCTTGATTTGATCCTGAGATGATCGTGTAATGTCCGAAGTTGGTAAGTGATGCATGTGATGGTTATGAGGTAACCCGAGCAGAATAAATGGTGCATGTAGTGTCATCATGTTGGATGCTAGTATCATCAAATCTATATGTTCATGCCATCATCATATTGTTCTAGCGATATTATGTTCATGTTATGTTATCCTGATGATCTCATAATAATTCCTGCTTAACCTGTAATTGCCATGCTGTTGTTTGTCTTGAATGCTTCTAGTTATTGTGAACTTGCAAGTACATTCAATGTACTGACCTGGCGTGTCTTGCCAGTCTGCAGGTCGTGCCAGGATTGCTTGCTTGTTTGGTGTTGTTCCTGTGTTTGCGAGCTAGGATAAACGTTCCAGCTCGAGTCCCTGCGGAATGGAGTCCATCATCGCCGTTCGTTGTTCCGCTGCCAGCAGTTGTTCCACTGCTTCAAGTTGTTATGCTGCTTGTATAGAGCAACCGTGGTTGGCGTAGTGTCGCCACGCTGATGTTATTCATTTTAATATCGGAACCCTTGTATTCATATTCGTGTTGTAATAGAGAGCTGGTTTGTTCTATACTAAGCAGTGCCATATTCCAGAAGACTTCACCTCGATCTCTGGGCTGGAATACGGGGCGTTCCGGTTTTCTCTGAGCCGGGGTGCCACAGTCGGTGGCGAGTAAGTCGATGTGGTTGATTAAAGCTTCTTGTTCTGGGTGCAAAGCTCTTTATGCGCCGAAGAGGTGGTTCTTGGTGATGTAGGTGTTTGGGTCCTCATCTTGCTCAATGGAGAGTGGGTTGGTAAAAGTAGTTGTCCTATTCGATGTTGAGAAAGTATGTGAGTGGAAGAAAGGAAAGAACTATACCAAATGTACCTTATTCATTGTTGAGAACGGATCAATGACCACTCAATAGTGTAGCAAGGAAATAGCACAATTGGTACCGTATCTTGTCGATTTCTCACACCTACAAAAATAAAGCTTTTGGTGGAGCTTGGTGAGGATGGGTCCCAAAATTGATGCAGTTGTTAACAAGATTCAAATAATGTTGAAAAAGATTCACAAATTTGCAAATGCAACAAGTAGACCAATAGAAAATTGTGGTACACGGAAACACACACACACACACACACATGTAAAGATAGATGGGGTCGTGCAACCAAAAATAAGCTCAAAATGTGGAATCCACGTAAAATGCTCTTGTTGCACAACGCTAGAGAGACACTAGCATGATTGCACACTAGGAGGATACGAGACTTGTGCACAACCTACAAAGCAAAAATGCAACGACTTCTATCCCAATTATCCTCTATGTATGGTGTTCCGGTGATATGATCCAAGATGGTCGAGTATGGAAATCTTAATGTAGTATGATGCTATGGTTCTTGCTTAAAAGCTCTTTGCTTATCTTTCTCTTTTCCTTAAAAGCTTGTTGGTTTTTTTCTCTTTTGAGCTCTTTCTTGGCCACTTATGCAGAACTTAACGAACCAAGATAGCAATTGTGTATATGCGATGACAATCGTGTGACACAAGAGATCATATCAAGATATATGTACCATGATGGTATGATATGTATGCAATTGGAATTATGATCACTAATGTGCAGAAGTAACGTTGTCGGCAATACTCAAAGGCTAGTCTTGATGGGAAAGAGACGCAAAATGGGCTATGGGGTTATCAATGCAATTGCAAGGAGTACACAAAGGTGTCGTCGAAGTTACCGTCCTTGCTTACGGTCTCGGGTGTCAATATTGTGAAGTGGTCGTTGTCAATGACGAAGATGAGTGGCCGTGATGGCATTGTTGAACCTTCCCTAAGTAGCCGAAACACGTTAGGAAACGTAAACTGCAACTCAAATTCTCAAAGAACAAAATGTGTCAAGATGTCGGGTGTGGTAGCGGATAAGCGATGGTGGTTGCGGAAAGTCGTGGTGGCTATGAGGGGTTATGGGATTGCAATGCGTAAGCATGGGTGATGGCGAAAAAAAAAAACAGTTTCATTAGGTTGGTCGGACATCCTGCAGGGGTTGGATGACCGGTGGTCGTGGACGTCCGGTACTGGCCAGTCATCCGGTGCATGGGCGATTTCGGGCACAGGATGAACTTCTAGGCTTCGTGGTGGGGACGCAAAATTTGGCGAAAATTGGATGAATTTGTATGTGGAAATGGGGGAAATGATGGGGGAAAGCTAGATCTACCTGCAACACATCAAATCCACAGATCAAATCCAACAAAACTTCATCACACCAACAAATCACAAAAAAATTGGGGCTATTTTTGTGGGGAATTTTCGAAATTCGGACAAAATCAACAAAGTTAGGATAGAAATCAAAGGGTAGGGGCTCCAAATTCGTGATCAACCAAGACTCATGATACTAAGATGATGTAGGGTGGAACCCTAGGGGCCGATCTTTCACGAAATGGAGGGTATCCTACGAAGAACAAGAGGGGAAACACGAGGGAAAACACGAGAGAGACACTCCAATCAACGAGAACAATCACACATGTACTCGATCCATGAACACAAAGAGATCACAAGATCCAAAGGCAACAAAGGAAAGATACAAGTACCTAGTTCTTCTCTAAGAGGAGGTCCTGAATCCACTAGGGGATCTTCTCCTAGGTAGAGGGCTTGAATCCACTTGGGGAATCTTCCACTAGATGGAGGACTTGGCCTCTAATGGAGTAGGTATCAAGTGGATGAGCAAAGGTCTATCTCTCATATGAGCTAAACCAATGCTAACCCTAGAAAGATAGAGAGAAGGAGTATATATAGTCTAGGGTCATGAAAGGAGACATGGGCTTCATCCCAACACGCTGTCGACAGACAGGTGTCATTTGTCCGGACGCTGTCGTACGTCCAATGGCTCGCCAGGGTCCGGGCGTCCGGAAGCGGTCAGACATCCGACATTTCAGCTCGGACCAGGTGGCGTTGGATTTTCGGAAGTGATCGGTCGTTCGGAGGTCTCGGATTTATGATAATTTCCCTTCTATTGGGTGACACCGGATGTCCGGAGGGGCTCGGTCGTCCGGTTGCTTGGGGTGTGTCGGACGTGTGGCCGTTGTAGCATTAGCCGGCTGGGACTTGCGCTAGCTGGTTGACACTCCAGGCATCAAACGTCCAGTCCAGGCCGGTCATCCGGTAGTTGTAGGCTCCTAGCAGCTCCTTCTCTTGGTCCTTGTACTTGGCGTCCTCGCTAGCTCGTCCATTGGATGTAGTGGTTCCGTGGCTTCCCTCTAAGTACCTGATCACACATAGGGATTCTGCTAGAGGTAGTAGCCATGTCTCACATGTAGAAAAGTGGTGGTTCGGAAAGGAGCGAACTTACCTTAGTTTCGACAGCCCTTGGTCGAGCTTTTGTCATAGGTCCATGTGGTGTCGTAGAAGACGAAGGTAGGCCCATGGGGATGACCGTAGGATGCTCCGCAGCATTGGGCCTCCCCTCGAGAACTTCTTTGGCCCACTGGGTCTCTTCTGGTCCAGAAAAATCTCCAAAATGTTTCACTGCGTTTGGACTCTGTTTGGTACTGATATTCCGTGAAGTAAAAAACAAGCAAAAAGTAGCAACTGGCACTAGGCACTAGGCACTATGTCAATAGGTTAGTCCCAAAAAATGATATAAAGTTGCTATAAAATTATTGTAAAACATCCAAGAATGATAATATAACAGCATGGAACAAGCAAAAATTATAGATACGCTGGGGATGTTTCAGTGACGTCCAGGCCAAACACCCCCGGCAAATTGCTCTGCCGGGGTCCAGCTGCAGATGATGGTGCTGCCGGCGCCTAGCTGATGGTGATGGTGCATCCGGTGTTCAGCTGGAGTCTAAGTCATCATCTTCATGCTTGACGACCAAGGGCGCCTCGTCACCGTCTTCGTTGTCAGTGCCCTCCTCGTCGCAATCGCTCGAGGAGGAGCTTTCATCGTCACTCGATCTTTCCGTGCGGCACCCTAGGCGAACACCTAAGCATCCGAAGACCTTGATGGAGAGCATATCGGACTCCGCCATCTTGAAGCGGAGGACATGCCCTTCCACAAGGTAGTGGGCGCAGGTGAAGGTTTTCCAACCACGCCTGAGAAGCATGACATGAAGCGCGGGGTACTCGACGTCCACCCACACGGAGCCATTGCAGCAACCGCTCATGCGTAGCCGCGGCCCGAGCGGCTGGTCGTCCTCCATCACCCTAGTGAAGGGACAAGGGAGCAGCAGGCGCTGCACGGAGGATCGCATAGCTTGACGATGAACTCTAGCGCCGTGTCCCCCGCTGTCACATCCCTAGCTTCTTGTTTTGCACTAAGCTAGCTTCATGTGTGCATCATGTCTAAATTCTGAAAGTTGAAATGAGGAAAGTGAGAGCCTCAGAAATCATTTTAAAAGAAGGGCAAGAACCCTTTAAATTGCATTCATTGTTTCCAAAATGCCTTCATAAATGTTTGATAATTTTTGGCATGGCTTTGAGACCAAACCAAAAATAGTGAACATTTTTAGGAACATTTTGGGCACTGAATTTAAACCAATATTGTATTTGAATTTGAATTTATATTCCTAGTATATGGAATGTATCCTCAAATGCCTCTGAAATATTTGTGTGCCTTTGTAAAAACCTATCTAAGCCACATAAATATTTACAGAAAGTTTGGCACTGGTTTGAAATTGTTTTGAATTTGGAATCAGTGGCAAATAAATAAATAAAAAAACAAACAAAACAAAAAGGAAACAGGGAATCATAAACCTACCTTGCACTTACCGCAGCCCACCTAGCGCCCCAACCGGCCCGGCACTATGATAGCCCAACCGGCCTGACTGGCCCAGTGGCCAGTCATCGTTCTCCTCTTGCCAGGAGGACGCAGTGCGCGTGGTCGCCGCGCGCCGGCACACGCCTCGCCAGCTCCTGCTTGCCGCCAACGCCCTGGATGCCTCCGTGCACGCCACATAGCCTCCTCGACCGCCTCTCACTCTCTCCCCGTGCCATCCCCCTCCTCTGCTCTCTCTGTGCAGCACCACCGAACGCCACCATTGCCGCCGCTCGCCGCTGTCGCGACCACAGCCATCTCCTCACCCCTCTGTCGTGTCCACCAGCACCGCCATTGAGCTCCGCCTCCCCAAGCCGAAGAGCCCGGACGCCCTGCATCGCCTCCACGCCATTGTCTTCAACCTCGGGTTGACCGAGATCGCCGGCGACCGTGCGCCCGCTCCGATGCGTCCCCGAGCCCACTGAACCGGTCTATGTCTTCCCTGTGAGCTAACGCTTCCTCCCCTTCTCTTTCTACCGCCGTTTGCGCGCCCTAGCTACCTCCACCGCCAAGCCCGAGGGCTCATCACCGCCGGCCATGTCACCGCCGCCGCTGCATCCACTGAAGCTTGCGCCTGAGCGTTGCCCCGTGCTTAGAACGCTCCCAGGAGCCAAGCGTACCCACCCATTCGATCTGCCGTGCCACCTAGCGCCAAACCGGACATGCCCGAACTCCGGCCGCCGCCTAGCTCCTCGCCGCCGCCTACTCCGGCCATACCAGCCCCCGGCGTCCGCCCTTCTGGATGCGCCGCACTCACCGCTGCCATTAAACACAAACGGCGAGGCAAATGGTCGCCCGTAGCTAAATCCCGCAGCGTCTCCGTCGTCGGTTTTGGTCGCCGCCGGCCGAACTCGGGCGATGTCGACGTGGCCCATCACTAGTCACTAATGACCCTGCTAATTAACCCCCCCTGACCCACTTACATACGGGCCCGACGCCCTTAATTAACAATAGTTTAGTTTCTGATTAGATTTAACTAATAATAGTGGCCCCACAAGTCAGAGTTGACGTGCTGACGTGGCCGTTGACCGGACCCACCTGTTTGTGTCACTAACTGATACTGAGTCGATGACACATGGGTCCCACTATCAAGTTTGACTTTGGTTAGGCGTTGTTGACCTGCTGAGGTCAGCATGACCTAATGCTGATGCAATAAGTCTTTTTCTGGATTAAACTTAATTCAGGAAATTGCAGAAAATGCTCTAAACTTCTAAAATTCATAGAAAATTATCTATAGGTCCAAATGAAATAAATTATATATGAAAAACGATCAGAAAAATCCAAAGAATCTGTTTGTGGCATGTTCATGCATGTTTGAGCAAGTTAACCTCACTGTTTAGGATGAAACAAGATTAGGGCAAATCTGAAAATAGGTTTGGAGTTGGAATTTGATGAAGTTTTGAACTCCACTTCAATTAAAATGACTTTCTGTTGCATTAGCCCAAATCACAGCATATTGCCATGTCATGATCATGCATCATATTGTTGCATTGCATTGATTGTGTTTCCTCTCTATTGCCAGTATTTGTCCCCCTTCAGTAGATGTTGTTCCGGCGATGAGTTCGATGACACTGATGAAGAGATATACTATCTTCGAAAGTGCCAGGCAAGCAAAACCCCCTTGTTCATTCCGATACAATCCCACTCTCTCGCTCCTTCTCTCTTTTACTGCATTAGGACAACAACGTTTCAACTATTACATGCTGCGGTAGCTGAACCCCTTTCCTTTGCATGACCTGTCATTGCCATAGTAAATAGATGAAACCCACTAGCATGAGTAGGAGTTGTTTGAGCCCTGGTGTGCCTACTCATTCATGCTTGTTTGTCATGCCTGCTATTGCTTAGAGTTGAGTCAGGTCTGATTCATCGGGGATGAATTGGAATGTGGTGAACATGTCCTACTGTTGAGAGCTAAGTGTGTGAACACGATTTGGTAAAGGTAGCAGTGAGAGGCCATGTAGGAGTACATGGTGGGTTGTCTCATTGCAGCCGTCCTTAGGAACTGAGTTCTGCGTTTGTGATCCATGAACAGTTACTACCACACATTGGGTTCCGGTAACTCGACCCCTCTCGGCTTATTAATCAACTCGATCTCTGTCCAGGAGTTGCAACTAGTTTCTGGTGTTTGTAGGTAATGTTAGTAGTCTACCAAGTGGCACCCGGTACAGGCGGGCTTGGGACAGACTAGGCACAGTGGCACGGTGTACCAAGTGGCACCCGGATGGTGGGCTTGGGAACCCTGCACACATCGTTTGGGGCTGTGAGCGACACCCCAGCCGGATCTCCTTGCGGATGGAACCCGAATAGGCGATAAACCTGGACTAGAGACTTGTTGGTTAGTCAGGTCATGGCCGACTCCCTCGCCCGGCTTTCGCTTGAAGGTTGCCGAGGTACATGACATGTACATGGCGATAAGTGGCGAGAGCGTGTGTGAAGAAGTACACCCCTGCAGGGTTATCATTATCTATTCGAATAGCCGGATTCCTCGTACATGGAAACTTGGACCCCTTGCATAGTTCATAGACAAGTGAAAGTGGATACTCTAAAATGCACAAGATAAGCGTGAGTGCTATGGATGGCGTTCTCGTAGGGAGACGGGAGCGGATCATAGTGGTGTATTGGTATGGTGAATATGTGGACTCGTGTGCGCCACCTCAAAAGAGTTACTTGCAGTCGTAGTTCAGGATAGCCACCGAGTCAAAGCTGGCTTGCTGCAGTCAAACTCCACCACCCCCTTTGTTGATACTGATGCATATGTAGTTAGTTCTGATGTAAGTCTTGCTGGGTACATTTGTACTCACATTTGCTTAATTTATGTTTTGCAGAGAGACGTCAGTCTCGCTAGTAGTTCCACATGGACTTCGACATTTAGCTTGTTACCTCAGCTATGATCTTGTACCCTTGGGAGGGTCTTGTAGATAGTCAGGCTTCTGAGCCTTCTTCATTTGTAGTTGTCTGTACTCATACAAGTTAAGCTTCCGCATGTGCTTGTTGCTTGTATGCTCTGTATGTTGGGTCATGAGACCCATGTTTGTAATATCTCGCTCCTCGGAGCCTAATGAATAAATACTTTGAGTCGTAGAGTTTTGTTGTGATGCCAGGTTGTATTTACACATATCGAGCATATTGTGTGTATGATTGAAATGCTTGGTATGTGTGGGATCCGACAACCTAGTTGTTTATCCTTGGTAGCCTCTCTTATGGGGAAATGTAGTCTTGTGCTTCCATGAGCCATAGTAGTCCGCTACAGCCCGGTTCACCGGAGTCCTGCTAGCCCAGCACTACTGCTCCGGAACACTTGACTGGTCGTCATGTGATTCACTTCGTTCCTATGTCTGTCCCTTCGGGGAAATGTCACGCGGTGACATCCGGAGTCCTGCCTAGCCTGCTACAGCTCAGTTCATCGGAGTCCTGTTAGCCCAGTGCTACAGCCCGGATTCACACGCTGTTGATCGACATGCTCGATGTTGATTCATGTATGCCTGTCCCCGTAAGTTAGTGCCACTTTGGGTTCACGACTAGTCATGTCAGCCCGGGTTCTCTGTCATATGGATGCTAGCGACACTATCATATACGTGAGCCAAAAGGCGCAAACGGTCCCGGGCCATGGTAAGGCGACACCCGTGGGAATACCGTGCGTGAGGCCGCAAAGTGATATGAGGTGTTACCGGCTAGATCGATGTGACTTGGAATCGGGGTCCTGACACCCGCATGGCCATCTATCGATGTTGGAGCAGTTGGAGGAGGAACATCGAGCGCGCTGCTTTGTCCACCTCGGCCACATGTGTTGCGTCAACCCCGTCCACACCCCGCAGCTCGACCACATGCACTAGACCCAGCCTCCGCAATTGCAGTGGAGACAGGAGCAGGATGTCGAAGAAAATCCCTCGTCAACACGATCGGGGCACAAGTGCAGCCTCTTCCTCTCACCATGGTGGAAGAAGAAGTAAGATGGAGAAGGAAGGAATGGTGGATGAGTAACACCACACCCCACGCCTCCTTTTGTAATAGGAGCGAGGCAGAGGCCAGCTCTTCGCTAGTCAAGGGCAACCGCCCCGCTCTCCCAATCCAGCCTTCTGTGATCTCAAATGGCATCCAGATTCGTCGATCGCCCCACTATGCCAATCCAGGATGCTGCGTATTCTGCCACGGCACACGTCCCCGCACCCTGCGCGTCCACCACTAACGTCGCACAGTGCATGCGGCGTGCGTGACAGAAATAGCAGGCATAGTTGGTGAGCTTAAGGTAAAATGGTAGTTACGCTCGGTTCGCGCGCGCGGGCGCCCTAGTGGGCTCCCCTGAACATGGGTGGCCCTGGCCTACAACACGAACGACACACACCGTCTAAGGGTTAAAGATGCCATGGGAGACTTGGGAGCTAGACCAAGTCCAGCTTAACGAAAAAGAAAAGAAGATCTCGAAAACACAAGTGCTAGCCCCGGCAAGGTTAGTATGTACGCCTGTGCATTGTTTGGCCTACCCCAACGATGCCCGGCGACACGTGTTGACCAGGCCTGGGGGCTCCTGTCGGTGCAACGAACATTTGTGTTTATCACCCAGATTTGAGCACAGGCGTGCGACAGATCATACATCAAATACCAATGCATGATAGATGACAAGCCAAAGAAACCGATCTTTGTGAGATCAAGGAGAACATTAAGAAGATCAAATCAACAAGAGAACCCCTCAGGTAGGCCTCCCTTACCGGGCAGGCTAGCCCGGTGATACGTCTCCAACGTATCTACAATTTTTGATTGTTCCATGCCGTTATATTATCATTCTTGGATGTTTTACAATCATTTTATAAGAAATTCATATCATTTTTTGGGACTAACCTATTGACATAGTGCCTAGTGCGTGTTGTTGCTTTTTGCTTGTTTTTTACTTCGCGGAAAATCAATACCAAATGGAGTCCAAATGCAGCGAAACTTTTTGGAGACTTTTTTGGACCAAAAGACATCCAATGTGCCAAAGAAGTGCCTGAGGGGTGCCCCGAGGGGGGCACAACCCACCTGGGTGTGCCTGGGGGCCCAGGCGCGCCCTACTGGGTTGTTCCCACCTCGGTGGCCTCCCGCACCGCCTCTTCACCCTATAAATTCTCAAATATTCCAAAACCCCCTAAGATAACCCTAGATCAGAAGTTCTGCCACCTCAAGCCTCTATAGCCATGAAAAAACAATCTAGACCCCGTTCTGGCACCCTACCGGAGAGGGAAATCATTACCGGTGGCCATCTTCATCATCCCGGCGGCCACCATGATGAGGAGGGAGTAGTCCACCCTCGGGGCTGAGGGTTTCTACCAGTAGTTATGTGTTTAATCTCTCTCTCTCTCTCTCTTGTGTTCTTGAGATGTCATGATCTTGATGTATCGCGGGCTTTGTTAATATAGTCGGATCATATGGTGTTTTCCCCTCGCTATCTTGTTGTGACTTGAGTTTTCCCTTTGAGATTTCGTTTTGTCGGATTGAATACTTTTATGGATTTGAGAGGACTTGATATTTGTCTTGCATATGAATACCCCTGGTGACAATGGGGTATTATATTCATTCACTTGAGATATGTTTTGGCACTCAACTCGCGGATTCCCGAGGTGACATTGGGGTAATCTATGCATAGGGGTTGATGCACATTCTTGTCTTTTGTTTCTCCGGTAGAAATCTTGGGGCACTCTTTGAGGTTCTTTGTGTTGGATTGAATATTAGGAATCTGAATTTGATTTGGTGTTATTTTAGTACGAACTCTTGATAGATCGATCGGAAAGAAGAACTTAGTGTTATTTTAGTACAAACTCTTGATAGATCGATCGGAAAGAATAACTTGGTGTTATTTTCGTACGAACTCTTGGATAGATCGATTGGAAAGAATAGCTACAAACAATTTCTTCTTATGTTCTCTGCTAGATAGGAACTTTGGAGTGATTCTTCATCGCACATTGAGGGTTGGTTATATGATCCAATTATGTTAGCATTGTTGAGGGATTGCACTAGCGAAAGTACGGACCCTAGGCCTCATTTTCAAGCATTGCAATACCGTTTGTGCTCTATTTTATCAATTGCTACCTTGCTGTTGTTTTATTGTTCTTATTACAAAAATCAACATCTATTATCCATATTACAGTTGTATCACCATCTCTTCGCCGAACTAGTGCACTATACAAATTACCATTGTATTTGGTGTGTTGGGGACACAAGAGACTTTTCATTATTTGGTTGCAGGGTTGTTTGAGAGAGACCATCTTCATCCTGCGCCTCCCATGGATTGATAAACCTTAGGTCATCCACTTGAGGGAAAATTGCTACTGTCCTACAAAACTCTGCGCTTGGAGGGCCAACACGTGTCTACAAGAATAAAGTTGCGTAGTAGACATCACCCGGCAGGGTCAACACCGCGCCTGACGGCCAAGACCAAACCGCCCCGGCAAGGTTCCCAGGGCTGCCAAGATCAGAGCCCAACAAGCTCCGTGCCGGCAAGCCTTCGCCAAGACACCACCGCTCCAACTCATCACACGCCAGTTACTAATCAGTGTGGTGTCGAGCTCTCAAGTGGCTAGGTGGATCCTGTCAGGCACATGGCAGCTCGTTGGAGAAGAGATTAACTTTATTGACACCCATATTGATGGCGTGTCACGCTGATAAGAGGTAGTTGGATAAGCAGCGCGGCAACCTTGTCGGGCTTCAATCTCCGCATGACACCTAGCAATGCATTTAATGCACTTTGTCCTTACTGCCAGAATTAGGTATGATAGCACTATTATCTATCTAATCATGTTGTAATGATTTTTTTTCTGCTATGGTTGTCCCTTAAGCTATAAAAGGAGGCATGAGGCAACCGAGCAAGGGGTTCGAACTTTTGACCCTTCAACACTTGTACACGCGTAGCTTCTCTTCCCGAGGCACCCTTGCCAGGCTAGAGCACTCCGTGTCTTCGTGTTCCTCTAGATCAATCCACTAAAACAGGAGTAGGCTTTTACGCTGCAAGTGGCCCGAACCTGGGTAAAAGAGAGTTGTCCATAGCCACACTACCTTGTTGTTTCTTCTCTTTGTGCAATGCGATCGCCCCCTCGCCGAATCACAAAGGGGTAGCCCTGCCCCATAGGTGATCGTGTTTCCACCACGACATCTTTGGCACGCCAGGTAGGGGTTCTCTTGTTGATTTGATCTTCTTAATGTTCTCCTTGACCTCACGAAGAGTGGTTTTTCTGGCTTGTCATTTGTCCCCGTCAAGGCACCATTGTTGGTGTCAAACCGGCGGATCTCGGGTAGGGGGTCCCGAACTGTGCGTCTAAGTTGATGGTAACAAGAGACAGGGGACACGATGTTTACCCAGGTTCGGGCCCTCTCTATGGAGGTAATACCCTACTTCCTGCTTGATTGATCTTGATGAATATGAGTATTACAAGAGTTGATCTACCTCGAGATCGTAATGGCTAAAACCCTAGAAGTCTAGCATATATGATTATGATTGCCTCCACGGACTAAACCCTCCGGTTTATATAGATGCCGGAGGGGACTAGGGTTATACAAAGTCGGTTACAAAGAAAGGAATCTTCATATCCGAATACCAAACTTGCCATCCACGCCAAGGAGAGTTCCATCCGGACACGGGAGAGAGTCTTAGGTCTTGTATCTTCATGGCCCAACAGTGCCCATGTCCAACAGGCCGGACGCCCGAGGACCCCTTAGTCCAGGACTCCCTCAGTAGCCCCTAAACCAGGCTTCAATGACGAGGTGTCCATCGTGCAGATTGTCTTCGGCATTGCAAGGCAAGTTCCTCCTCCGAATACTCCAACACAGTCTTTGAACACAAAGAACGTGTCCGGATCTGCAAAACAAGTACCACACACCACTCCAGAGAGTATAATATTTCACGAGTCCAATCTGCTGACAACTTTTTGTAACGTGATATCACGTCCCTATCCGGTTATTGTTTCGAACCATGTTTCGTCTTGTCGCTCCATACTTCGAGATGCGTTTTTATTGGCACGTCTCGTCAAAGCAGAGATCGTGTCCCCTTATTGCGGGATTCTCATCAATACGGGTATGGGTAATCCAACCGTGCCGCCTGCACGGCCCCTGGGGAATAGGCGAGTTTTATGGCGAGTGGGGAGATGCTTAATATTCATTGCCTTTATAAGGAGATAAGGATTCATCTCTTCCACCCACGCCTTCTCTCTTTCCGTCTACCCACTCTCGAGCTCCAGCACCCATGTTCTCATCTTTCCTCCCCCAAGAAAGCACTCCAACCATGTTCGGAGCGCAGGGCAAGTGGATGGCCTCCACCGTCAAGGAGAAGGACATCACCCAACTTCGGGAGGCCGGATATTTGGCCAAGGAGGTCGCCCATCCGCTTCCAACCAAGGACAGATCGTCCCTACCCTGGAGCCCCATGAGAGGGTAGTTTTCATCCCCCATTTTGTCCGCGGGCTAGGATTTCCACTCCATCCCTTCATCCACGGACTCATGTTCTACTATGGGCTAGATTTCCATGATCTGGCCCCAAATTCCTTCCTCACTATCTAGGTGTTCGTCATTGTGTGTGAGGCCTTCCTCCGCATCCCCCCACACTTTGGACTATGGTTGAAGACCTTCAATGTGAAGCCGAAGGTGGTGGGCGGCGAACATGCTGAGTGCGGAGGCGCCATGGTGAGCAAAATGTCCAATGTACCATGGCCCAAAGGCACCTTCGTGGAGACCGTCAAGGGGTGGCAGAAGTTGTGGTTCTACGTCACAGAGCCCCGCGACACTACCTGGGCTGCGACTCCCGAATTCAAATCCGGAGCCCCGATGCGGCTTACCTCCTGGCAAGAGAAGGGCTTGGATTGGTCTTCGTCGGATGAGATGACAGCACTCCGGATGCGCATTAGGAGCATGATGGACAAGAACGTCAAGCTGGTTGATGTGATTCAGGTGATGCTAGTTCGCCGGATCCTTCCATGCCAGTGCAGGGCTTGCCACCTATGGGAGTTCGATCCGGCCGACCACAAGACCCTGCAACGGTTCTTCGGAACTACACACGAAGATATCTGGAAGGTGCTCTTCAAGGCTAGCGAGACGTGGCCGAAGACAACCGAGGACCGTGGGCACGACCTGGCCCATCCCGCCAGTTCTGTAGGTTTTCCATTGTTTCAAGGTGTGTTCCTTACTTGCTTATTCAAGGAGGGTGTCCGAACTTCCACATTTGTTTTTTCAGGGTTGGACGAAGAACGTGGAGCGGATTCAGTGTTCGGCTCCGCTGCCCGAGGATCTAGCCATTCCACGTTTGACGAAGATGCTGGTTCCGGCGCCCTACAAGGCGCCGGATAAGAAGGCCAAGGGGACCAGAGGTGGCCTCCGTCCCAAGGGTACTTCGGACATGGCGTCCGAAGACGCCGCAACTCACTCCGCCGCCGAAGACGACGAGGAGGAGGAAGAGGAATAAGAAAGCAACTTCCCCCTCCCCGAGGGAGGGGGGAGAAGAGGGCCGCCTCCACAGATCTGGAAGCGGAGGTGTCCAAGAAGGGAAAGGCTTCCCTCGCGGATAGCTCCACGTGGGACATCGATAGCAGCCCAGAACTGCGCCCTCAAGATAAGCCCCAGGTCGAATCTTGAGTATTCAGAGACCCAGACGCATTCATATATCAGCCTCTTTACTTCATTATTTTAACGTGTGGAATCATGCACTTGTAGTCCGGCTCGTTCCACCCTCGAGCGGTCCTCGTCTTCGGGGAACTCACTGGACCCGAAGGTGATGGACAGCGGGTCCCCTCCGACGGCCTCCTCTCCCAGGGCCATGGATGACACCGAGGTGTTGTCCCGAAGGATCCCAGACCAGGGAGAGATGCAGGAGGCCGTCAGGGCAGCGCCGGATGGTGAGACCTCGGCCGCCGGACACATGGGGGAGGAGATCCCCATGGAGACTGGCGATGGGGGCCATGTCCAGTTCGGCCCCAGCCGAATACGGTCCCGGAGACCTATACGACCCTAGAATCAGGCAAGCAGCCTTCTTCATCGGAAGGAGGTGTGCCCATTTCGCCGGTGACCTCTGTCCAACCAGAGGCGCCAGATACTCTACTGGAAGCACTGCGAAGTTCTTCCATCGTTGAGGAACACCGCACCCTCATGGGTGCGGTGATTGAGAAAATTCAGTGTGCGAAGAGCAGACTGACCGAAGCCTGCACAAGCCTTTTAACAGGCTTTGAGGTAAGCAATGCAGTTTGTGAAACGAAAGTCACAGTATAGACAGTAGCCCCCGAGACTTTGTCCGGGTTTCGGAAAGAAGAGCCGAACAGAGGATCAAATAATTTTTGGCAGGAGACTAACCATGTACGTCTATGTGAATAAGCAGGCGTCACTACTAGCCGCGACTTCTCATGCTGCCGAAGTTTCCGGACTGAAGCACAGGTTGGAGTAGACCAAGGAAGATCTTGGTCGTGTGAAAAAGCAGCTGGAGGACAATCAAGGTATGCAGTCATTTTATGCATGTCCGGAAAGTATGAATGTTTTTGTCCTGATGATAACCCACAAGTATAGGGGATCACAACAGTTTTCGAGGGTAGAGTATTCAACCCAAATTTATTGATTCGACACAAGGGGAGCCAAAGAATATTCTCAAGTATTAGCAGCTGAGTTTTCAATTCAACCACACCTGGAAACTTAATATCTGCAGCAAAGTAATATGATAATAGTGGTAACGGTAGCAAAAGGTAATGATAACAAAAGTAATGTTTTTGGTATTTTGTACTCGTTGTAACAATAGCAACGGAAAAGTAAATAAGCGAAGAACAATATATGGAAAGCTCGTAGGCAATGGATCGGTGATAGAGAATTATGCCGGATGCGGTTCATCATGTAACAGTCATAACCTAGGGTGACACAGAACTAGCTCCAATTCATCAATGTAATGTAGGCATGTATTCCAAATATAGTCATACGTGCTTATGGAAAAGAACTTGCATGACATCTTTTTGTCCTACCCTCCCGTGGCAGCGGGGTCCTAGCGGAAACTAAGCGATATTAAGGCCTCCTTTTAATAGAGTACCGGACCAAAGCATTAACACGTAGTGAATACATGAACTCCTCAAACTACGGTCATCACTGGGAGTGGTCCCGATTATTGTCACTTCGGGGTTGCCGGATCATAACACATAGTAGGTGACTATAGACTTGCAAGATAGGATCAAGAACTCACATATATTCATGAAAACATAATAGGTTCAAATCTGAAATCATGGCACTCGGGCCCTAGTGACAAGCATTAAGCATAGCAAAGTCATAGCAACATCAATCTTAGAACATAGTGGATACTAGGGATCAAACCCTAACAAAACTAACTCGATTACATGATAAATCTCATCCAACCCATCACCGTCCAGCAAGCCTACGATGGAATTACTCACGCACGGCGGTGAGCATCATGAAATTGGTGATGGAGGGTGGTTAATGATGATGACAGCGACGGATTCCCCTCTCTAGAGCCCCGAACGGACTCCAGACCAGCCCTCCCGAGAGGTTTTAGGGCTTGGCGGCGGCTCCGTATCATAAAACGCGATGAATCCTTCTCCCTAATTTTTTTCTCCCCGAAAGTGAATATATAGAGTTGGAGTTGAGGTCGGAGGAGCTCCAGGGGGACCACGAGGTAGGGGGGCGCGCCCCACCCTCGTGGCTAGGGTGTGGCCCCCCTGGTCTTGATCTTTTGCTAGGATTTTTTTTATTTCCAAAAATAGTCTCCGTAAAGTTTCAGGTCATTCCGAGAACTTTTGTTTGTGCACATAAATAACACCATGGCAATTCTGCTGAAAACAGCGTCATTCCGGGTTAGTTCCATTCAAATGATGCAAGTTAGAGTCCAAAACAAGGGCAAAAGTGTTTGGAAAAGTAGATACGATGGAGATGTATCAGCTCACCGTAGTGCCGTGGTATTTTCGTAGGGGCGGCGACCGAGGTTGAGGCCCTCAAGAAGGTGCTGGTCGAGGCCAGGGTTGGTGAGGTCCAGCAGGAGCTCCAGGACGCCGTGAAGAAATGCGAGTCCTTGGAGCACCAGAATGCGGACCAAGAGTCCGAACTCGCTAAGGCCCGCCAAAGTGCACAAGAGGCCCAGGCCGAATCCCAAGGCGCCCTTCGGAAGATCCAAGAGGCCAAGAAGATCGCGGCGGGTAAGGCTTTCATTATGCAATGCAAGTATGTGAGCAAGAGGTATCTATTACTGACCCGGATAGGGAGTTCTCCAGGGGCGTTTGCGGATTTGCCACGTAGAGTTTCTGACGAATCTTGCCAATAGACAATTCTTGGATTGCTTCCGAAGGATCTTTATCTCCTACATCAATTGGCAATTGCTCTACTTGCGAGACGTTAGATTCATCAAACTTCACATCTACCGTCTCTTCAACCTTTTGGGTGAAATTGTTGTAGACACGGTAAGTGAGAGAGTTTGAGCCATAACCAAGTAGGAAACCTTCATGAGATATAGGAGCAAATTTACAACGACGATGCTTATCAAGAATGTAGCACTTTGAGCCGAATACTCGAAAGTATCCAACTTGGGGTTTGTTACCGGTGAGAAGCTTGTATGCCGTCTTGCCGAACAGCTTGTGAAGATACACGCGATTTGTTGCATGACAAGCCGTCTCAACCACTTTCACCAAAAAGTGTTTTGGAGTCTTGTACTCATCAAGCATCGTTCTCGGCATATCAATAAGAGTTTGGTTCTTCCTCTCAACAACTCCATTTTGTTGAGGTGTGTACATAGCCGAGAACTCATGTGAAATCCCTTCTTCATCAAGAAAGGTATCCATATTTGAGTTCTTGAACTCCGTTCCGTTGTCGCTATGAACCTTCTTGATCTTCACTTCAAATTGATTTCGGGCCTTTCTAGCGAAGTTCTTGAAGATCTTTTGGACCTGCGATTTATCATCAAGAAAGAACACCCACGTAAATCTTGAAAAATCATCAACCATAACTAGACCAAATGAGTTACCACCGAGACTCTTGTAGGCATTGGGACCAAAGAGATCCATATGAAGTAGCTCGAGCGGTCTTCTTGTGGTCATAATGTTCTTCACGGGGTGACTTCCTCCAACTTGTTTTCCTGCTTGACAAGCACTACAAAGTCTATCCTTGTCAAATATAACGTTGTTTACTCCAAGGATATGATCACCTTTAGTAAGCTTATCAAGATTTCGCATGCCCACATGACCTAATCTTCTATACCACAACCAACCTTTCGAGGATTTAGCAATTAGGCAAGTTCTAGGTTGAGCCTTTCTAGTGAAATCAACAATATATAGATCACCTCTACGTGTACCGGTAAAGACCATTTTATGATTATATCTACGAAACACTTGGCAATCTACTTTAGTAAATAGGACATTGAAACCAAAGTCAGCAAGTCTAGATACGGAAAGTATATTGTAGCCAAGAGATTCAACGAGCATAACATTTTGTATGGAGCTATCATGTGACATGGCCACCTTACCAAGGCCAACCACCTTACCCTTTGAGTTGTCACCAAAAGTGGCATACTTTCGAGGGTTGTCGTTTTCAGCAAGCTCATGAAACATATCTTTGTCTCCAGTCATATGATCGGTACATCCACTATCAAGGACCCATTCCTTTCCTCCAGCCATGTAGCCGCGAAGATTAGCCATAAGACCAGAGTGACTCATAGACTCATCAAGATCATAGTCACTATCATCATCCTCATCATAGTATACATGTTCAACATTGTCATGTGGTGGATCAATTCCTAGAGAGAGTGATTCATTAGAAGTATGACCGTAACAATGTTCATCTCTATGAAATCCAATGACTTCGGAAATGATATTGCTAATGATTCCAACATCTCCTTTGGAACTTGTAAGATTAGTAAGCTCAAATAAACAATTGCCAAATTTGGGATCATTGGAACTCATCTTACTCAAGGCAATGACTTATGAAGGATCTCATCTAAGTTTTTCAAGGAATAGTTTGGAAATCATTCCTCAAGGAATCTCGATATGGTGTAGGCCCAACCAAGAGCAAGCATGCTAGCAAGCAAGTTTCTAGGCAAACCTCTAGTGATTAAATTGACAGTTCTAAGATTACGGATCATGTCAATAGACTCATCAAGGGTAGGATGCAAAGGATCAACATGAGGTGCACAAGGGCTAGTAATGTACCTGTTCAAATGATATTCATTGAAAATCTCAAGCATCTCAATTTTCCACTCATGAAAGTACTCTCATCAAGAATAGGCACTCTACGTCTAAGACTCCCCAACGTAGACTCATCCATCTTCCTCCAATGGTGATTAAACCAAAGCAATGGAGACCAAAGCTCTGATACCAATTGAAAGGGATCAAGAAGAGGTGTCTAGAGGGGGGTGAATAGACTTTTAGCAAAGAAAAGTGGTAGTTTTTAATTTCTTCAAGTTGAGGTGGAGTTTTAGCACATGTTTAATCATTCACAATACATATCAAGCAAGCATGACAAGAGTATATGAGCAGTGGAAAGTAAATAATGCAATTTGCAAGGATGAAAAGGGATGTGATTGGAGTGTGCAAACGCAGTTGGTGACACAGAGATTTTTGGCGTGGTTATGATAGGTGGTGCTATCGTACATCCACGTTGATGGTGACTTCAATCCACGAAGGGTAACAGTTGTGCGAGTCCACGGAGGGCTCCACCCACGAACGGTCCACGAAGAAGCAACCTTGTCTATCCCACCATGGTCATCGCCCATGAAGGACTTGCCTCACTAGGGTAGATCTTCACGAAGTAGGCGATCTCCTTGCTCGTACAAACTCCGTGGTTCAACTCCAAAATCTTGACGGAGGCTCCCAAGTGACACCTAACCAATCTAGGAGACACCACTCTCCAAAAGGTAATAGACGGTATGTTGATGATGAACTCCTTGTTCTTGTGCTTCAAATGATAGTCTCCCCAACACTCAACTCTCTCTCATAGGATTGGATTTGCTGGAAAGATGATTTTAGTGGAAAGCAACTTGGGGATGGCTAGAAGTCAAGATTTATGTGGTTGGAATGGAATATCTTTACCTCAACACAAGTGTAGGTGGTTCTCTCTCAGAAAATGTATGATGGAAGTGTAGGCATGTTCTTATGGCTCTCTCCATGAATGAAGAGTGGGTGGGGGGGTATATATAGCCTCCACACAAAATCTAACCGTTACACACAATTTACCAAACTCGGTGGGACCGAATCAGAAAACTCGGTCAGACCGATTTAGTTCATAATGTGACCGTTAGGCATTTTGGTGGGACCGATATGATCAACTAGGTAGGACCGATGTGCTAGGGTTAGGGTAAACCCTCATCTTGGTTTGACTGATTACACAAACTCGGTGGGACCGATTTGGGTAATAAGTGAAACAGAGAGTTGGCCAAACAAACTCGGTGAGACCGATTGCATATTTCGGTGGGACCAAAATTATTGCAGTAGGCAATAGAGAGTTTGCAAGCCCATCTCGGTGAGACTGAGATCCCAGTGGTGAGACCTAATTGGCTAGGGTTTTTGGCAGTGGCTATGTCAATTGAACTCGGTGGCGCCGGATGGAAAATTTCAGTAGGGCCGAGTTTGACTTTAGGTTTGGGACAAATGTGGACGTGAGAAAATGGTTGAGGGCTTTGGAGCATATCACTAAGCACTTTGAGCAAGCAAGCCATTAAGCAACACCTCATCCCCTTTTAATAGTATTGGCTTTCCTATGGACTCAATGTAATCTTGGATCACAAAAATAGAAAATGTAGAGTCCTAAGTTTTGAGCTTGAGCCAATCATTTGTCCTCATCATCTTGAAGGGGTTCCACATCCTCTTGTCCATGCCACTCCATTGTTGACCTTATCTGAAACATACTAGATGAAAACATTAGTCCAACAAGAGATATGTTGACATTAATTACTAAAATTACCCAGGGAGCACTTGTGCTTTCAATCTCCCCCTTTTTGGTAATTGATGACAACATACATGAATGCTTTAGATAAAGATATGAAGAATAACAAGTAAAGCTTTGGAAGGACATGTAACATGCATAGGCTCCCCCTACATGTATGCAATCGTGTAAATATGGAATATAGGAGCATGTGAATGCATAAGCATGACAGAGTAAGCCATGAGTTACATGTATCTTGGCTATATGCATCAGAGCAAATGGTGTGAGTATGGGAAATGTACCTACATGCCCATGAGTCCTTGCAAACAGTATGTACATCAGCAAGAAATCCTCATGCACATTAGTGTGATGCATATACTTGCCTTGTGATCTTGAGCTGGCTTTGAAAGAGATGAACATGAGTAAACAAGGTTAGATAACACAGAGACATCTACTGAGCAGAGCAAGAACATCAAACCAGAAGAGTACCAAGATTGGGATGACATGTAGAATGTGAGTACTGGATACTCTATTGGATACAGACATGTCCCCAAAAGGTAAATATATGCAATGAATTCAATGATTTCCTTCCCTAGCAGTCTTTCTCCCCCCTGAATCTTGTATTGGATAATGGGAGAACATAGGGAAGCAAAATCAGAGTAAAATAGATCATAAACATAAACATGACATAGACATGTCTTTCCCCTCTTAAAGACATGTGACTTCTCTCCTCTTGAACACCAAGCATCTGGGGCCTTTGATGTGATTACCTCTTGATGTCTACTACATAACCTTCTTCTTGTAGACGTTGTTGGGCCTCCAAGTGCAGAGGTTTGTAGGACAGTAGCAAATTTCCCTCAAGTGGATGACCTAAGGTTTATCAATCCGTACGAGGCGTAGGATGAAGATGGTCTCTCTCAAGCAACACTGCAACCAAATAACAAAGAGTCTCTTGTGTCCCCAACACACCCAATACAATGGTAAATTGTATAGGTGCACTAGTTCGGCGAAGAGATGGTGATACAAGTGGTACATAGATGGTAGATAAAGGTTTTTGTAATCTGAAAATATAAAAACAGCAAGGTAAGTAATGATAAAAGTGAGCACAAATGGTATTGCAATGCGTTAAAACAAGGCCTAGGGTTCATAATTTCACTAGTGCAAGTTCTCTCAACAATAATAACATAATTGGATCATATAACTATCCCTCAACATGCAACAAAGAGACACTCTAAAGTCACTAATAGCAGAGAACAAACGAAGAGATTATTGTAGGGTACGAAACCACCTCAAACTTATTCGTTCAGATCGATCTATTCAAGAGTTCGTACTAGAGTAACACCTTAAGACACATATCAACCAAAACCCTAATGTTACCTAGATACTCCAATGTCACCTCAAGTATCCGTGGGTATGATTATACGATATGCATCACACAATCTCAGATTCATCTATTCAAACCAACACTAACTACTTCAAAGAGTGCCCCAAAATTTCTACCGAAGAGTCAAGACGAAAACATGTGCCAACCCCTATGCATAGGTTCATGGGCGGAACCCGCAAGTTGATCACCAAAACATACATCAAGTGGATCACATGATATCCCATTGTCACCACAGATAAGCACGACAAGACATACATCAAGTGTTCTCAAATCCTTAAAGACTCAATCCTATAAGATAACTTCAAAGGGAAAACTCAATCCATTACATGAGAGTAGAGGGGGAGAAACATCATAAGATCCAACTATAATAGCAAAGCTCGTGATACATCAAGATCGTATCACCTCAAGAACACGAGAGACAGAGAGAGAGAGATCAAACACATAGCTACTGGTACATACCCTCAGCCCCGAGGGAGAACTACTCCCTCCTTGTCCTGGAGAGCGCCGAGATGATGAAGATGGCCACCGGAGAGGGGTTCCCCCTCTGGCAGGGTGCCGGAACGGGTCTAGATTGGTTTTCGGTGGCTACGGAGGCTTCTGGCGGTGGAACTCCCGATCTATTCTGCTCCTCGAAGTTTTTAGGGTATATGGGTATATATAGGAGGAAGAAGTACGTCGGTGGATCTCCGGGCTGTCCACGAGGTAGGGGGCACGCCCAGGGGGTGGGCGCGCCCCCACCCTCGTGGGCAGCCCGGGACTCTTCTGGTCCATCTCCGATACTCCGTGGGCTTCTTCTGGTCCAAAAATAAGTTCCGTGAAGTTTCAGGTCAATTGGACTCCGTTTGATTTTCCTTTTCTGCGATACTCTAAAACAAGGAAAAAACAGAAACTGGCACTAGGCTCTAGGTTAATAGGTTAGTCCCAAAAATCATATAAACTAGCATATAAATGCATATAAAACATCCAAGTTTGATAATATGATAGCATGGAACAATCAAAAATTATAGATACGTTGGAGACGTATCACCATCCCCAAGCTTAATTCCTGCTCGTCCTCGAGTAGGTAAATGATAAAAATAGAATTTTTTATGTGGAATGCTACCTAACATATTTATCCATGTAATCTTCTTTATTGTGGCATGAATATTCAGATCCATAAGATTCAAGTCAAAAGTTTAATATTGACATGAAAACAATAATACTTCAAGCATACTAACAAAGCAATCATGTCTTCTCAAAATAACATGGCCAAAGAAAGCTATCCCTAGAAAATCATATAGTCTGGCTATGCTCTATCTTCATCATACAAAATAATTAAATCATGCACAACCCCGATGACAAGCCAAGCAGTTGTTTCATACTTTTGATGTTCTCAAACTTTTTCAATCTTCACGCAATATATGAGCGTGAGCCATGGACATAGCACTATAGGTGGAATAGAATGGTGGTTGTGGAGAAGACATAAAGGAGAAGATAGTCTCACATCAACTAGGCGTATCAATGGGCTATGGAGATGCCCATCAATAGGTACCAATGTGAGTGAGTAGGATTGCCATGCAACGGATGCACTAGAGAAATAAGTATATGAAAGCTCAACAAAAGAAACTAGTGGGTGTGCATCCAACTCGCTTGCTCACGAAGACCTAGGGCATTTTGAGGAAGCCCATTGTTGGTGTCAAAACCGGCGGATCTCGGGTAGGGGGTCCCGAACTGTGCGCCTAAGGTGGATGGTAACAGGAGGCAGGGGACACGATGTTTTACCCAGGTTCGGGCCCTCTTGATGGAGGTAAAACCCTACGTCCTGCTTGATTGTTCTTGATAATATGAGTAGTACAAGAGTTGATCTACCACGAGATCGGAGAGGCTAAACCCTAGAAGCTAGCCTATGTATGATTGTATGTTGTCCTACGGACTAAAACCCTCCGGTTTATATAGACACCGGAGGGGGCTAGAGTTACACAAGGTCGGTTACAAAGGAGGAAATATGCATATCCGTATTGCCTAGCTTGCCTTCCACGCCAAGTAGAGTCCCATACGGACATGGGACGAAGTCTTCAATCTCGTATCTTCATAGTCCAATAGTCCGACCAAAGGATATAGTCCGGCTATCCGGAGACCCCCTAATCCAGGACTCCCTCAGTAGCCCCTGAACCAGGCTTCAATGATGATGAGTCCGGCGCGCAGTGTTGTCTTTGACATTGCAAGACGGGTTCCTCCTCTGAATACACCACGGAAGAGTTTGAATACAAGGATAGTGTCCGACCCTGCAAAATAAGTTCCACATACCACCGTAGAGAGAACAATATTTCCACATATCTAATCTGCTCACACGTTTTGGCAGCATGACATCACGCCATGGCCCGGTAATTATTTGAACCGTTTTTCTTTAACCAGCCCCGCACATAACGCGAGGCGGTTTCTTGACACGTCTTGTCAAAGCAGTGATCGTGTTCCCCTTATTACGGGATTCTCATCAATACGGACGTGGGTAACCCAACCACACCATCAATTACAGCGCTTGGGGGATAAGCGAGTTTTACCAGGCTAGTGGGGAAGCATACTTTAGTCCGCCCTTATAGAGGGATAAGATCTCACCTTTTTTCTACCCACGCCTTCTTCCTCCTTGCTCATCCATTCTTGCGCACTCGAGCTCCAGCGCCCAAGTCCACATCCTTCTCCTCAAATCTCTCCAAACATGTCCGGAGCGGGAGGCAAGTGGATGGCCTCCTCCGTCACGGAGGGACACATCCAAAAGTTACGTGGAGCCGGATAATTAGCCGCGGATATCGCGCACCGGTTGCCAGCCATGGGGCAGATCGTCCCTACCCCGGAACCTCACGAAAGGGCGGTTTTCCTCCCCCACTTTGTCTGCGGACTGGGGTTTCCCCTCCATCCATTTGTCCGCAGCCTCATGTTCTATTCTGGGCTGGACTTTCATGATCTGGCCCCGAATTTTATCCTCAACATCTGGGCGTTCATCTTCGTGTGTGAGGCTTTCCTCCGCATCCGGCCCCACTTCGGCCTATGGCTGAAGACCTTTAATATCAAGCCGAAGGTAGTAGGCGGCCAACAAGTGGAATGCGGCAGAGCCATGGTGGGCAAAATGCCCAATGTTACATGGCTCGAGGGCTCCTTCGTGGAGACCGTAAAGGGGTGGCAATTGGGGTGGTTCTACATCACTGAGCCGTGCGACACCAACTGGGTGGCGGCCCCCGAGTTTCGATCCGGAATCCCCACGCGGCTCACTTCCTGGAAGGAGAAGGGCCTGTCTTGGGGCTCTTTGTTGGAGCTGGACGGACTCCACAAGTGTATCCGGAACATGACAAGCAAGAAACTTAAGCTTGTCAACATAGTCCAGGTCATGCTCTTCCGCCGGATCCTCCTGTGTCAACAACGGGCTTTCAACTTATGGGAGTTCGACCCGGCCTAGCACCAGACTCTACGCGAGCTCTTCGACAGGACATATAAGGACGTTTGGAAGGTGCTGTTCAAGGGCGCCGAGGTCCCTCCTTCTCTTACCGAGGACCGCGGGCTAAGCGCGAAGCGCCTTGCGAATCCGGTAAGTTCTGTACATCTGAGAGGGTATTTATTTCCCATAGCTTAACCATGCGCGGGGTTTGAGCTCCCATGCCTTTGAGAAGACTGGGTGGAGACATCGGAGCAGATTAACTGTCTGGCCCCTCTGCCCAAAGACCCTGCGGACGCTCTCCTGACAGAGATGCAGACTCCGGCTCCTTATGAGGTGCCGGAGAAGACCAAGAAGAAGGCCAAGGGAACCCGAAAGTGTTCCCGACACCAGGTGGTATCGGACTCATCGTCCGATAACTCCGAGACGCACTCCTCCCATGAAAACGAGGAGAAGGAAGACGAAGACTCTCCCCCTCCAGCCGGGGGAGACAAGAAAAGGAAGGCCGCCCCAACCGGGGAGGCCGAAGGGTCCAAGAAGGGAAGGACTCTCCTTCCGGATTGTTCCACCACCTCCGCCGACGGCGAAGACAAGTGGCTGCTCAGGGCCAAGCCCCTGGCAAAGTCGTAAGTATTCAGATACTAGAGTAACTCATAGCATACTTTTGTCGCACTGCTTCTCCTAACATCGAATATGATTATGCAGTCCGCCCCAAGCCCATATCGACGTATCATCGTCGGACGGTTCCTTGGACTCATCGGATATGGATAGTGATACACTTCCAACCGCCACGTCTCCTTTCCCTACGGACAATGCCGAGGTATTGTCTCAAGGGGCACCGAGACGGGGGCAGACAGTCCCGGAGGTGCCTCAAGGCGACCTTTCGGACTCCAGGAGCAAAGGGAGCAAGGCTCCCAGGGGCTCCAAGTTCAGCCCGCAGCCAGACACAGCGCCGGAACCTCCAGTTGTTCCGGACTCGGGCAGGCGGCCCCCTTCCAAGAGGGGCAAGCCGTCTGTGCCGGTGACCTTTGTCCATCCAGAGGCACCGGACGAACTGCTGGGAGTGCTTAGCGGCGCTTCCATCGACGAAGAGCACCACACTATTATGAGTGCGGTGATCAAGAAGGTTCAGTCCACCAAGAGCAGACTGACTGAAGCCTGTACCAGCCTTCTAACAGGCTTTGAGGTAAGTATTTAAAATATAGGGAAAATGTTACCACATATACAGTACCCCCTGATGCTCTGTTTGGTGTTCACAAAGAAAAGCCGAATAGAGGATCGAATAATATCTGCAGGAGTCTAATATAAGTATGTCTGTATGCGTATGCAGGCTTCGCTGCCGACCTCTACCGCACTGACTGCGGAGGTTGCCGCACTGAAGTAGGACTTCAAGCGGTCCGAGAAAGAGCTCGGCCTTGCCAAGAGGCAGCTCGAGGAGAACAAGGGTAAGTAATACCTTGTCTATATAAAAAAGAAAATGTGGTTGCGAACTGACAGGATCATCATGAATGTGCCAGGGGCCACGACCGAAGTGGCAACCCTGAAGCAAGCGTTGTCCGAGGCCGAAAACAAAGCGGCCAGGGAGCACACCGAGCGGGAGAGACAAGAGGCACGGGTGGGCGAGGTGCAGCAAGAGCTCCAGGCTCTCGTGAAGAAACATGAGACTTTGGGGCTTGACTCGAAGACGCGAGAGTCCGAGCTTGCCGCGGCCCTTGACAGCACCAAGCATGCCAAGGCCGAAGCCCAAAAGGCCCTCCAGGAAATTGAGGCGATGAGGAAGATAGCGGCGGGTAAGGCATTCAATATGCAAAGCAAGCATGTGAAAGTAAATTACTTGTTACTTACCCGAGTCCGGAGTTCTCCAGGAGCATTCGCAGATTTTCCCCGCAGCGTGTCGGATGCCGCGAAGTATTACCAGGCCGAGGAGGGAAGCTCGACGGAGAAGTTGTTCTGGCCTCAGTATACTGGGACCGAACACCCAATGCCTATCAGCGACCAGCTGAAGCAACTGGTCGAGCTGCACAAGGCGGCCGAACAGGCCATGAGGGGCTTTATAGTCCGGATGTGGCCTGGCGACTCCCTTCCCAATAGCTACTTCGGTCTAGTGAGGCGGCTTGTGGATGCCTGCCCATGGCTGGAAGTTATCAAGCGGTCCGTCTGTATCGAAGGTGCCCGCCGGGCTTTTGCCCGTGCAAAGGTGCACTGGGCCAAGATGGACGCTGAGAAGCTGGTGAAGGAGGGGCCGCCGCAGGGCAAGGAGCATCGCCATCCCGAAATGTATTATGAGGGTGTCCTGAAGGGTGCCCGTCTTGTGGCGGACGAGTGTGCGAAGAATGTAATTTTTGAATGAACTTGCTCGTGTGATCCTATATTATGAAAACTTGTTCATATGCGCTATGCAACGCTTGTTTGAATTTAAAATATTACCTTCTGTGCGGCTGTTTATCAAATCTGAGAGATGGCCAGTCATCGGCTTCTGCCCCCATGCCACGAGTGCTGGGGTGTTCGGGATAAATCTGAGCACTCTTTTTCCCATTGTTGGGTCCTTCGAGGGAGGTGCTCAGCTCAACGAACAAGGTAATCGGACTATAATGCTTTATCACTCTCACTTAGCCATAGAAGTCTACAATTTCAAATTTTGGCAAAGCCCCTAGTATTCGGAAGGCCGAATTCGGGGCGCTATACACGTCTTAAGCCGGACAAAGCCGACTCCTCACCCTAAGCGGCATAAGTATTTAGGGACTCGAGACCTCTCGAACAGCGATCGGCTCTCACCTTATCACGACAGTCAGTTTTAGCTTTCTCTACTAAGGTGCTTAGCTCAGATGAACCGGGGCACAATCACAGTAGTTCTCCCAGTGCTACCTTAGCCGATATAGTGGAACGTAAGGTGCCAAAACATGGGAGCCGGGCAAACCCAACTATTGACCCAAGACATGATTCGGAGCTGATGCATATAGTGCTATAAGTTCGGGGTGCCGCACTGCCGAAGGTGTTCGGACTTCTCACGCCATATTATGGGGTATGCTTAAGCCCCTGGCGTATTAGCCGTACCAGAGTGTACGGGCACTGAATGTCATGAATGAACACATATATATAAAAGAATAGAGAATGCGGTAATAGTCTAGTGATATGCATTGCTAATTCAAAAAGGTGCATCGAAGCAGAATGATACAAGTAGTGCGATAAGCAAAAAGTAGGACTATTTGAAATGTCCCCTCCAAGGGCACGCTAAGGAATGGTATTTAAAGCAGGTATTTCACTCGATATCAGAGACCACCTGGGAGTTCCATGGCGCGACGTAGCTTTCTGCCTCCTTGGTTTTTGCATCATGTGTCCAGCAATCGTACTGCCGGACGGGGTTTCCAGAGATTAAAGTCCTGAAGAGAGAAAAATAACAAAGCGGGAAGCCCCTAGTGCCGTTGAGCCGCGTCTTGGGGCATGCCGTAGTCATGCCCCCCACCGGTGCCCATGGTATTTTCAATGCGTAATTATGTACGCGTGGCATGGATTTTGCCGTTTGGCTGGGACTGGGGTGGGGGCCGCATTGCTATGCGAGATCGGAACATGCCAGGCGGTCTTGTTGCCGATTACTCCGGGCGCGCTTGAAGGTGTACGGGTCTTTAATCACCGAACTGGTGGATTGCCTTAAGAGGCTGCTTTGCCCTTCTGCTGCGAGGGCCGCAGCGTGCTCCTTCGTGCGGAGAGAGTGCTCTGTGTTTCCATTCACTGTGATGACCCCCCGAGGTCTTGGCATCTTGAGCTTGAGGTATGCATAATGCGGTACCGCATCGAATCTCGCAAATGCGGTTCGCCCGAGCAGTGCATGATAGCCACTGCAGAACGGGTCTATATCGAAGATTAACTCCTCGCTTCAGAAGTTATCCGGGGATAAAAGACCACTTCCAGTTTGACTGAGCCTGTGCAATGGGCCTCTACACCTGGTATGACGCCTTTGAAGGTCGTTTTTGTGTTGGGGAACGTTGCAGAAAACAAAATTTTCCTACAATTTCACCAAGATCCATCTAGGAGTTCATCTAGCAACGAGTGATTGGATTGCATCTACATACCTTTGTAGATCACGCGCGGAAGCGTTCAAAGAACGGGGATGAGGAAGGCGTACTCGACGTGATCCAAATCACCGAAGATCCTAGCGCCGAACGGACGGCACCTCCGCGTTCAACACACGTACGGTCAGCGTAACGTCTCCTTCTTCTTGATCCAGCAAGGGGGAGGAGAGGTTGAGGAAGATGGCTCCAGCAGCAGCACGACGGTCTGGTGGTGATGGAGCTGCAGTACTCCGGCAGGGCTTCGCTAAGCACTATGGAGGAGGAGGATGTATTGGAGAGGGAGAGGGAGGCACCAAAGGCGTGTTGTGAGAGGCCCTCCTTCCCCACTATATATAAGGAGTCCAAGGGGGGGCGCCGGCCCTAAGAGATCCAACCTCCTAGGGGGGTGCGGCCAAGGGAGGAATCCCTCCCCAAGGCACCTAGGAGGTGCCTTCCCCCTTTGGGACTCTTCCCCTCCTTGAACCCTAGGCGCATGGGCCTATTGGGGCTGGTGCCCTTGGCCCATATAGGCCAAGGCGCACCCCCTACAGCCCATGTGGCCCCCTGGGGCAGGTGGCCCCACCTGGTGGACCCCCGGGACCCTTCCGGTGGTCCCGGTACAATACCGGTGACCCCGAAACTTGTCCTGATGCCCGAAATAGCACTTCCTATATATAATTCTTTACCTCCGGACCATTCCGGAACTCCTCGTGACGTCCGGGATCTCATCTGGGACTCCGAACAACATTCGGGTTACTGCATATACATATCCCTACAACCCTAGCGTCACCGAACCTTAAGTGTGTAGACCCTACGGGTTCGGGAGACATGTAGACATGACTGAGATCGCTCTCCGGTCAATAACCAACAGCGGGATCTGGATACCCATGTTGGCTCCCACATGCTCCTTGATGATCTCATCGGATGAACCACGATGTCGAGGATTCAAGCAACCCCGTATACAATTCCCTTCGTCAATCGATATGTTACTTGCCCGAGATTCGATCGTCGGTATCCCAATACCTCGTTCAATCTCGTTACCGGCAAGTCACTTAACTTGTACCGTAATGCATGATCCCGTGACCAGACACTCACTTTGAGCTCATTATGATGATGCATTACCGAGTGGGCCCAGTGATACCTCTCTGTCATACGGAGTGACAAATCCCAGTCTTGATCCGTGTCAACCCAACAGACACTTTCGAAGATACCCGTAGTATACCTTTATAGTCACCCAGTTACGTTGTGACGTTTGGTACACCCAAAGCACTCCTACGGTGTCCGGGAGTTACATGATCTCATGGTCTAAGGAAAAGATACTTGACATTGGAAAACTCTAGCAAACGAACTATACGATCTTGTGCTATGTTTAGGATTGGGTCTTGTCCATCACATCATTCTCCTAATGATGTGATCTCATTATCAATGACATCCAATGTCCATAGTCAGGAAACCATGACCATCTGTTGATCAACGAGCTAGCCAACTAGAGGCTTACCAGGGACATGTTGGTGTCTATTATTCACACATGTATTATGATTTCCGGATAACACAATTATAGCATGAACAAAGACAATTATCATGAACAAGGAAATATAATAATAATGCTTTTATTATTGCCTCTAGGGCATATTTCCAACAGTCTCCCACTTGCACTAGAGTCAATAATCTAGTTACATCGTGATGAATCGAACACCCATGGAATTCTGGTGTTGATCATGTTTTGCTCTAGGGAGAGGTTTAGTCAACGGATCTGCTATATTCAGGTCCGTATGTACTTTACAAATATCTATGTCTCCATTTTGAACATTTTCACGAATGGAGTTGAAGCGACGCTTGATGTGCCTTGTCTTCTTGTGAAACCTGGGCTCCTTGGCAAGTGCAATAGCTCCAGTGTTGTCACAGAAGAGCTTGATCGGCCCCGACGCATTGGGTATGACTCCTAGGTCGGTGATGAACTCCTTCACCCAAATTGCTTCATGTGTTGCCTCCGAGGCTGCCATGTACTCCGCTTCACATGTAGATCCCGCCACGACGCTCTGCTTGCAACAGCACCAGCTTACTGCCCCACCATTCAAAATATACACGTATCCGGTTTGTGACTTGGAGTCATCCAGATCTGTGTCGAAGCTAGCGTCGACGTAACCCTTTATGACGAGCTCTTCGTCACCTCCATAAACGAGAAACATTTCCTTAATCCTTTTCAGGTACTTCAGGATATTCTTGACCGCTGTCCAGTGTTCCTTGCCGGGATTACTTTGGTACCTTCCTACCAAACTTACGGCAAGGTTTACATCAGGTCTGGTACACAGCATGGCATACATAATAGAACCTATGGCTGAGGCATAGGGAATGACACTCATATCTTCTATATCTTCTGTCGTGGTCGGACATTGAGCTGAGCTCAATTTCACACCTTGCAACACAGGCAAGAACCCCTTCTTAGACTGACCCATATTGAATTTCTTCAATATCTTATCAAGGTATGTGCTTTGTGAAAGACCTATGAGGCGTCTTGATCTATCTCTATAGATCTTGATGCCTAATATATATGCAGCTTCTCCAAGGTCCTTCATTGAAAAACTCTTATTCAAGTAGGCCTTAATGCTGTCCAAGAGTTCTATATCATTTCCCATCAAAAGTATGTCATCTACATATAATATGAGAAATGCTACAGAGCTCCCACTCACTTTCTTGTAAACGCAGGCTTCTCCATAAGTCTTCGTAAACCCAAACGCTTTGATCATCTCATCAAAGCGAATGTTCCAACTCCGAGATGCTTGCACCAGCCCATAAATCGAGCGTTGGAGCTTGCACACCTTGTTAGCATTCTTAGGATCGACAAAACCTTCCGGCTGCATCATATACAATTCTTCCTTAAGGAAACCATTAAGGAATGCCGTTTTGACATCCATTTGCCATATCTCATAATCATAGAATGCGGCAATTGCTAACATGATTCGGACGGACTTTAGCTTCACTACCGGTGAGAAAGTCTCATCGTAGTCAACCCCTTGAACTTGTCGATAACCCTTAGCGACAAGGCGAGCTTTATAGATGGTCACATTACCATCCGCGTCTGTCTTCTTCTTAAAGATCCATTTATTTTCTATGGCTCGCCGCTCAACGGGCAAGTCAGTCAAAGTCCATACTTTGTTTTCATACATGGACCCTATCTCGGATTTCATGGCTTCTAGCCATTTGTCGGAATCCGGGCCTGCCATCGCTTCTTCATAGTTCGAAGGTTCACCGTTGTCTAACAACATGATTTCCAAGACAGGGTTGCCGTACCACTCTGGTGCGGAACGTGTCCTTGTGGATCTTCGAATTTCAGTAGGAGCTTGATCAGAAGTATCTTGATCATCATCATTAACTTCCTCTCTAGTTGGTGCAGGCACCTCAGGAACATTTTCTTGAGTTGCGCCATTTTCCGGTTCAAGAGGTAATACTTCATCAAGTTCTACTTTCCTCCCACTTACTTCTTTCGAGAGAAACTCCTTCTCTAGAAAGGATCCATTCTTGGCAACAAAGATCTTGCCTTCGGATCTGAGGTAGAAGGTATACCCAATAGTTTCTTTAGGGTATCCTATGAAGACGCATTTTCCCGACTTGGGTTTGAGCTTTTCAGATTGAAGTTTCTTGACATAAGCATCGCATCCCCAAACTTTTAGAAACGATAGCTTAGGTTTCTTCCCAAACCATTATTCATACGGTGTCGTCTCAACGGATTTGGCGGAGCCCTATTTAAAGTGAATGTGGCAGTCTCTAAAGCATACCCCCAAAAAGATAGCGGTAAATCGGTAAGAGACATCATAGATCGCACCATATCTAATAGAGTGCAATTACGACGTTCGGACACACCATTACGCTGAGGTGTTCCAGGCGGCGTGAGTTGTGAAACTATTCCACATTTTCTTAAGTGTGTGCCAAACTCGTGACTCAAGTATTCTCCTCCACGATCTGATCGCAGGAACTTGATTTTCCTGTCACGTTGATTCTCAACCTCACTCTGAAATTCCTTGAACTTTTCAAAGGTCTCAGACTTGTGTTTCATTAAGTAGACATACCCATATCTACTCAAGTCATCAGTCGACGATTTGATTTTTCTTTGTCAGGAACCGTGTCCAGAATTGCCTGGCCGATTCCTCTGGCTGCTGAATTATGTGGCTCAAGTCATCGGCATCTGGTGGTCGCACATAAGTGCCCCGGAAGTTATCGAGGAATGCGGCTTCCAGATCTTCCCAACAGCCAATGGATTCCGTTGGCAGGCTATTGAGCCAATGCCGAGTTGGTCCTTTGAGCTTGGGTGGGAGGTATTTGATGGCGTGTAGATCGTCACCGTGGGCCATGCGGATGTGCAGGAGGAAGTCCTTGATCCATACCGCAGGATCTGTTGTGCCGTCGTATGATTCGATATTTACGGGTTTGAAACCCTCTAGGATTTGGTGATCCATTACTTCATCTGTGAAGCATATGGGGTGTGCGGCGCCTCTGTAGTGGGCTATGTCGCGACGCAGCTCGAATGAGTCCTGTCCGCTGTGTTCGGCCCGGCCGGATTTACTTTTACTGTATCCGGCATGACGGTTATCATCTCGCGTAGTGGCGCGCCCTCGTGATCTGTAGATCGATCTTGCATGTTTTTCTTTGTCCTCCAATACGTCTCGCAGGTCTAGCATGTTTCCCCGTGCTTTGTCGTTTTTATTTGAGTGGTGTCGGGGTGCGGGCTGAGTTTTTGGCTGAAATGCCTCTCTGTCGCGGCCACGAGGTGGCCGATCAGCCGCGTCATATGCTGGAGATGTAGGTTTTAATGCTTCCTCCTCCAGTCGGGGTAGCAACCTGCGCTTTGGGTAACTCTTGGAGGGGCATTCGAGTTCATATTCCTCGGCCGAAAGGACTTCAGTCCATCTGTCAGCTAGCAAATCTTGATTAGCTTGAAGCTGCTGCTGCTTTTTCTTAAGGCTATTTGCCGTGGCTATAAGCCGGCGCTTGAAGCACTCTTATTCAGCGGAATCCTCCGGCACGACGTCGAGGCTTGCCTCGTCTTCGGAGGGAGGCATGTAATTATCATCCTCTGCCTCTCCATCTGCCGCTCTCTCGGGAGGGCTGGCTTCTCCGTCCTCCTGCTCTAAATCTTGCTGGAGGGGATTGTTGTCATCTTTGGCACTGTCCGGAGTGCTATTATCTCCTGTGCCGGTGTCACCGCTTTTGCTTTGGCGAGACTTAGAGCGGCGCTGCTGACGTCGGCGCTTGGGTTGCTTCTTGGAGGGGTCATCCTCCGATGTCTCGTCGCCATTGCCTTCTTTGGGTGTGTCCACCATGTATATATCATATGATGAGGTGGTTGTCCAGTGCCCTGTGGGCAGTGGTTCCTCTTCGTCTCCCACATCGTCGTCCATACCGTTGATGTCTTCGGAGTCGAAGTCGAGCATGTCGGTCAAATTGTCGACAGTGACTACTAAGTGGGTGGTGGGTGGGCGGCAAATTTCTTCGTCATCCGCATCTTAATCCTGCCGAACATAGTTCGGCCAGGACTCTCCTGACAGGGAGAGGGACCTTAATGAGTTCAGTATGTCGCTGAAAGGCGAGTGCTCAAAGATATCTGCGGAGGTGAACTCTATGATCGGCGCCCAGTCGTATTCGATAGGCATGGGCGCAGGCGGTTCGGAGTCCGTGGCTGGGGAAGAATCCGGTAGTTCGGCGTCACGGCTCCTGTGAAGGGTAAGGTCGATACTCGGCTCGATCACCGCTGAGAATACGGCCTCCGTGGCGGGGTCTATCCACCCGTCCACGGATAGCGCAATTGGCTCCGAATTGAGGGTCAGAGCGGTTGCCGGTGCGGTCTCCTGAACACTGTCCGATGGCAGAGCTAAATCATGGTCATCGTGACCATGCGGCGCACTCGGCAGGGGCTCGAATCCGTCGAAGATCAAGTCTCCGCGGATGTCGGCCGTGTAGTTTAAGCTTCCAAACCTGACCTGGTGGCCAGGGGCGTAACTCTTGATCTGCTCCAGTTGGCCCGCAGTGCGAAGCCGCTGAATACAAAGATCTGTCCAGGGAGAAAAGTCTCACCCTGGACTGCATCGCTGTCAATGATCGAAGGAGCCATCAAGCCTAATGGCGACGATAGAGAGGAACTCTCAATGAAAGCACCAATGTCGGTGTCAAAACCGGCTTATCTTGGGTAGGGGGTCCCGAACTGTGCATCTAAGGCGGATGGTAACAGGAGGCAGGGGACACGATGTTTTACCCAGGTTTGGGCCCTCTTGATGGAGGTAAAACCCTACGTCCTGCTTGATTGTTCTTGATAATATGAGTAGTACAAGAGTTGATCTACCACGAGATCGGAGAGGCTAAACCCTAGAAGCTAGCCTATGGTATGATTGTATGTTGTCCTACGAACTAAAACCCTCCGGTTTATATAGACATCGGAGGGGGCTAGGGTTACACAAGGTCGGTTACAAAGGAGGAAATATACATATCCGTATTGCCTAGCTTGCCTTCCATGCCAAGTAGAGTCCCATCCGGACACGGGACGAAGTCATCAATCTCGTATCTTCATAGTCCAATAGTCTGGCCAAAGGATATAATCCGGCTGTCCGGAGGCCCCCCAATCCAGGACTCCCTTACCCATCATTGGAATATACAAGCCAAGCTCTATAATGAAAGATTCCCACTAGTATATTGTAGCGACCTGACCCGAATGGATCAAGTCTCTGTGCTTAAGTGTCATCCCTAGATCGGTATGCTGACACACACAGTACTCGAGGATTTATAACAGAGGTAAATCACATGTATAAGTAACGTAAAGTACTATTACCTCAATCCAAAATAGCGGAAGTAACAAGGTTGTGGATTCCCATCAACACCAACGGCAAAGTTGAGTGTAGAAATCATAACCCTAACATATCACTTACTCGTCGTAAGATATCCTGCAACATGAGACGTTGCAGCCACAAAGGGTCAGTACATTGAATGTACTGGCAAATTCACACCCTAGAGAATGATGAATAAAGGCTATCACTACATGCATATTTGGCTCGTGGAAAAGCTCAATGGTTATAAGGTTTTTGCGAAAAGCCAATTTTTCCCTACTGCAAAGGAATACATTTTAATTAACTATCATGGTGGTTGTTGAACATTGAGAATGGTTGACAGCATTCTCAATCCCAATTAAGCATCATCATTAAAACCCAACAATATTCATTTAAAGTAACGTGATGAGATCATAGGATAATCCAAGAACTAGATACTCAAGATGTCCATAACCGGGGACACGACTAATCATGATTAGTTTATACACTCTGCAGAGGTTTGCGCACTTTTCCCCACAAGACTCGATCACCTCCGTTGGATTTCTCGCACTACATGGTGTTTGAGAAACGGATGACCGAGACACAGTCTTTCAGAAGCGCTAGCACCTTACGATGGATAGACCGGTACACCTACTTTCCCCTACATCTGCTAGTCTACCCTGTAAGAGTTCGCACGACTTAATCAACTATGCCAGAGCCCATAATGGCTTGTGGCTGCACACGGAAGTTTCTAGTTTGAAAAATCTCATGATCCCTTTGAGCCTGGGTGGCGGTCCAAAAGAAAACAGGCAAGTCCTGGATTACCCAGGTGCCTAGACAGGCAATCCTAGAATAACCAGGTGCCTCAATCCACCCAAATGTGTGTTTAAGTTTCCACCTTAAGTAAACCATTAATTAACAATCTCACATCTGTCATGGATACTCTCAAAACCCAATCCACGTCTACGAGCATAGCATGGTCATGTAAGCATAACGTAAAAGTAACTCCCAAGGGTTTGATAATAAACATGTAATAGGTACTACCTCATCAACTACTTCCCAATACCCACATGTTAATGACATCCTAATCATGCAATGTTTGAGGATTGGAACTAATGCATAAAAACTGGGTATGAAAGGGGATATGATCAAGTGTGAACTTGCCTGCAATGTTGATGAAGATGATTCGCACTCAAAACTCTTGATACTTCTACTCGTCACACTCCGGTCAATCTATCGTAAGCAAGCAATAGTAACCACACATAAGCAATCACTCAAAAGATCAGAAAGAATGAAGAAGTCGATTCGGAAAACATCAAAACCAAGCAAATAGCTCTTGCAACATAAAACAATTTCTAAAAGTACCAAAGTTATGTGAATTTGGCCTTATCAGAAAGTTTAGGTCAAGATCTTCGATTTGCAAAAAGAATCAACTGAAACGGAGCTACGAAACTCAAGTTATGATCAAATGAAGTTTGAATTCAAATCTGGTCTAATTCAAATTTTAAACTTTTCAAAAACATGTTTGAGTTGTTTTAATGGATAGAGGAGATCGTAACGAAGACGTGAGCGTTGGTTTCGTTGGATTTGGATAAACGGGTAAAAAGTAATGATAGATTGAAGTACAGGGACTAATCTGTGAAGAAAGTTATCACGAATAGGTCCCTGGCCGAAATTAAAACAGAAAAAGGAAAATACTAAACAGTGAACGTTCACTACTGGACCCTAACGAACGAAAACCGTTAGCTAAAGAGATCTAAACAGAGAACGCCCGTTAAATAATAATAAAACGGTTTATTAAAAAACCAAGTTGAATCGGACCGGTCGGCGGCGGTTTTTACCACGGTTCTCGGCGGTTTGACGGTCTTCGCAAGAAAACCGGCGGCGGCGAGATGAACTCCGGCGACAGCAGCAGTGACGCGAAACGGCTCCGGCGAGGAGCGGGCGGTGGCTGCGCGGGGGAGGGGGGGCTGGGCAGCGGCGGCAAGCGGCTCGGCGGTGCGAGTGCGGCGGCAGGCGGCGGCGATCTGCGAGAGGGGCAGCGCGGCGTGGTAGAGAGAGAGAGAGAGGCGGGGCCCGGGGCGGCGACACTATGAGGAGGGCGAGAAGGTGGCGTGGAGGAGGGGCAAGGGGAGGCGGCTGGGAGTCCGGGCGGAGCACGCACGTCGAGGCGGCGGCGCAGTCGTGCGAGATCCGGCCTCTAGCGCGAGGTCGGGGAAGGCTCGGCTGGGCTGGGCTTGGCCTGGTTGGCTGGGCCGGCCCAGTCGGCGGATTTTTTTTCCTTTTTTTAAAAAAAAATTCCAGACAAATAAAATAATAAAAAAATAAAAATATTATATAGGCATATAATATATCAAAATTTTCAGAAAAAGATTTTCTACGACATAAACATTTTTCTAGCATTAAATAAAATTCACACAAATTCAGATAAAAAAAAGAGTGCTACTGGTCTATTAAAATCCAACAACAATCATTTTAAAAATACCAAAGTGATTTCAAATTAATTTTTCTCCAATTTTCTAATGTAGGGAATCATGTTACCCTATTTTCCATATATTTTATTTTTGGAGAAAAATAATTTGAATAAAACTCAACCAATTCCAAATTGAAAATAATTTCAAAAGGACTTTGAATTTGAACCTTGAAACTCCCAACTCATATTTCATAATTTGAAGAATTCATTTTATCTCCTCTCGTGAAAATCATTGAGTTGCTTAAAGTTTCTGAATTGAAATATTTCCAAATGAAATTCAATTATTTTCAAATACCCTTTCATTTAATTTTAAATGGAAGAAGTCATATCATCTTCGCTCAAGGGTTTTGTATTTGAAAAGAATTTGAATTCATGGAGATCAGAAAGCAAATATGAAAGTTTGGGAAAGTCCTTTTATTCCCTCTCATTTAACTTTCAAAAGTTTCGAATTCACTCACTTTCAGACAATCAATCAAACAATCAATCAAATCGATCTATTTATTATAACATTCCAAATTTTAGAATTTTGGGATGTTACAAACCTACCACCCTTAAAATGAATCTCGTCCTCGAGATTCGGAGAGGCTAGCAAGAAAAGGTTAGGGTTTGGGGGTCTCCTCAAAATTCATCGATCGTCTCCGGGGTCTGGGGTGCTACCACCCTTAGAAGTATGGTTACGGTTTCATCACAACTCATATACTTCATCCATATTGTTAATAGTGTCGGTCTTCTCAGATCTTCAGGATAATTCCTTATCTGGGCTCTTTCGTTAGTGGCATAACCTTTTCCTCAATTCTTGTGTCTTTCATCTAGGTAAGGTTCTTCTGTGACTGGTCTTCTTAGCTGACGGGTCTGGCGCCAATACTAAACAACTATCGATATCTCATGGTGGTCAACCATTTATGGTTTCTCCTGCAGGAAATGAGTCTGGTTGATCCTCACCGTATAACCTACGGTTGGCAACAACTGCCATGTACAAGGGAAAAATACTTATACCATTCTAAGTTTAAACAGGGTTTTGATCGTCGTCTGTTTACTATAGGTAAGTCACTCAGATTTACCGTCCCACATAGCAAGGCAAATAATAAGAGTAAGTCGGTATTGTGATCAATCCACCCGCACCCAAATCATTACCTTGTGTACGGTTTAGCGAATCTCGCATTCTAACACTCGGTCATCCTCACAAGCATTGCAGAATTTCTCTTGTCGATGAACTAAGTTCGGATAATTCCATGGATTCTGCAAGCCAAACAAACATCTATCAGTCCTTCACAACTCTCAGGTTTTGCATTACTCCTATAAAATTGTCTGCCGATAAATGTCGTATCTTCCTCTAGGGTTCTTCCTTCAGCAAGAATGTGCTTGCTTCTTGGCAGGTCTTGGGGCCTGTGGGTGATGGCCCATCTCATCACTTGTAAACCTTGAACTTATCCTCTGGGCAAATTATCGTTATTCCAACATCCAACTTCCAGCTTCCTAGCATAATTAAAATCCATCCAATTGTATTGTCTCCCTTCCTTTTATTTGTACAAGACTAAGACGTGATTACTCAAACTCATCATGGAGTTTCCATTGATCCATATTTCCGACATCATACCTCCTCTATATCCAATGGTAATTTATCTCTTCATCCGCATGGGTTATCCCATATACCGAGATATAAAGTTATACTTATGGAGTCCATACTCCACTTCATGGAACATCATTATCCTTTCCAGGGTCAAGCATCCTTACAGGGGAATATTGGCCATCTCTGCATGGCACTTCTTCAACTGGGAAACGTGAAACACATCATGAACTCCTGACAGTCCTTCGGGTGACTCCAACTTGTTGGCCACTTCTCCCATACGCTCCAAGAGTCGGTATGGTCCTACAAATCTCGGGGCTAACTTTCCCTTAACTCCAATTCATTTAACTCCTTGCAGAGGGGACACATGAAGACATGCTCTATCTCCAATTTCATGGACTACCTCCTTGCGTTTTAAGTCTGCATAACTCTTCTGCCTGGACTGAGATACCTTCAGTCTATCTCGAATCAACTTAACATTCTCTTCTGACTCCTTGATCACATTTGGTCCAAACAACTGACGGTCTCCAACTTCATCCCACATACTCTTGGGGCATCACACATATCGAGACAAAGCTCGTATTCATTTTGTCTGAAATCCACTCAGTGGAGTATCCTTATCTTTTCCAGGGGTCAAGGGTTCTTACAGGGTACTACCACCCTTAAAATGCACAAATCTTCCATAGACCATATTTCTCATATCCTCAAAAATGGTCAAAATTCTTCTTCATAGGGTAACAACTCATAAAATCCATATCAGTACCAACGATCCTACTTTATTCATCCTCAAATGATTACAGTCTCTCGCTTCTCCATTACATGTCTCAACTCAACACCTCAATATAAAACAAAATGTTCTCACTTCTACTACTCCATTTCTTTTGTTGCAAACTCAACTATCTAGCACAAGTTTCCTTCTCCTTGGGGCATTCTCTGGCAAAGTGCCCTGCTCCATTACAACTAAAACATATTACTTTTGACAAGTATCGAGGTTTCCTTTTGGGGCAACTGTTGAGGTAGTGCCCTGACTCTTTGCACCTATAACATGTGATATGACTCAGATCCTTCCTGGAATCCACTCTGCTTCTCTTTTTAGACTTTTCTATTCCAATTAGGGCTTCTATTTCCTGTGGGTCATACTCTACTTCCTCTGTCGGGAATTCTACTAGATCCCCGTTCATACAATTCTGGGAGATGTGTCCTTCTTCTCCACATGAATAGCAAGACTTAGTGCAGGGTTTACTCGGGTCCTCTTTAGGTGTGTCCTCCACATCTTCCTTCATCACAGCTTCTTCTAAAATTTCCATGAGGGCTCCTTTCATTACTTCTTTCTTCTGCTGGATGGTTCATTGTACCATGGGGTAAATGTGACACTGAGCAGGGTAGTGGGTAGTCCCTTCACACAAGAAACAAGTAATCTGCGTAGTTGGGCATTCTTCAACTGGGTGACTTCCTTCACAATTAGGGCATTCATCCTTGTGTTCTTTATGGGTGTGTCCTATTTCTCCACAAGTCTTGCAGGCGCAAGGTTTCTTCATATCCTTTCCATAAGGCTTCAAATTCTGGGACACAAGCCGAGACTTTGGCAGAGTCAACTTAAATTCTTTCCAAGTGGTTACTCCTTGCCATCCATTGATGGTTTGCTACATCCTCCACCAAGTAGCAGCACCTCTTTCAAAGCACTGAAGAGCATGCTGGGTCATATCCTTTCCGACTATAGGGTTATTCTTCATGTGATCCTCCATGTACTGAATCCACCGGTCCGTCTCCAATTGACTCATCGGTCCAGAAGATATAAGCTCATCTTCATTCATCCTCTATTGGGTCCATGGGTTTGGGGTGAGATAAGAGAGATAGAGAGGGATACACACAATGCAAACAACAGTTTTTAAAAAGACAGGTTTTATTGTGGCTGTCGGAAAAACATCAAACAAATGACAACTCACAAACGTCGTATCTAACGTAAGTGTATAACAGGGGTTTGGTCTTCTAAAGGTCAATAAATCTTCAACTCTCCAAACTCTTCAAGCCTTGTTCATGCCTCCAATGGCTTCTTCCGATCATGCTTGTCTTTCTCAAATCCTTTTGCCAGATCATTTCTGTTGTCACAAAGTCTATCATGACGTCCTTTAATATTTCTGGAGTTGCATTCCGAACTTCTGGGTTTCAACATCCTTGGCATGAACCATCGTCCTACTGTCCTTCAGTTCCTGACGAATCTTCGGTATCTCGAGGTTTTGCTCCTCTAGCTTGGCTACTTTCAACTTTTGGGTCCTGAGTTCTTCACAAAATGCTTCCTTTCAAATATGGCTTCTTGTGGCTCCATCTTAACTTCTTGATGTAATACTCCAGATCCTGGTGATACACTGGCTAAGGTTAAAACTTCATCTTACTAATAGGTGCTCCATCAGCCTTCTTCCATCAAATCCATTCTGAAGAAAGCATCCTTAACTCAGCACGGTGAGCATCAGCGGGCGATGACATCACGGATAACCGTGTTTCTGCTCTTGTCATTCCCATGAGCTATCATTCCATTGTTGATATCTCCTGCCTTAGGGTTTTCTTTGACAAAACTTCGAGTTCTCATGCTCCTTGTTTCAGTCTTTCTCCGATACACCTTGATCTCGGGTATTGACAACTTCCATAGTCTGCCAAGGTCCATAAGGGTAGCCTTCCTAGGTGATACAAATCTGGGAATTCTTCAGAGCCTTCAAATTCTACTTGTCTTCGGTCTTCAACTGTTGTAGTCTCCATTATTCAAATGCACGGAAAATACTCTTCATTTCGTAGTGATCTTAGTTGTCTGATATCTTGTACTTCTTGGAGTGGTCTCATTAGTCAAATCTTCGTGTGGTCAAAAGGGGAAAGGGGTATGGTCTCACTAAAGGGAATTTTTGAATAAGCTCAGAAGAGAAGAGAGGTAAAAGATCTTTTTGAAAGGGAAAGTTGTAGAGAAAAATCTTTGCTATGGGCTTGCCAGTTTCTAGGGTCACGTCCTACAGTCAACATGTGCTCTGATACCATCTTGTAGCGACCCGACCCGAATGGATCAAGTCTCTGTGCTTAAGTGTCATCCCTGGATCGGTATGCTGACACACACAGTACTCGAGGATTTATAACAGAGGTAAATCACATGTATAAGTAACGTAAAGTACCATTACCTCAATCCAAAATAGCGGAAGTAACAAGGTTGTGGATTCCCATCAACACCAACGGCAAAGTTGAGTGTAGAAATCATAACCCTAACGTATCACTTACTCGTCGTAAGATATCCTGCAACATGAGACGTTGCAGCCACAAAGGGTCGGTACATTGAATGTACTGGCAAATTCACACCCTAGAGAATGATGAATAAAGGCTATCACTACATGCATATTTGGCTGGTGGAAAAGCTCTATGGTTATAAGGTTTTTGCGAAAAGCCAATTTTTCCCTACTGCAAAGGAATACATTTTAATTAACTATCATGGTGGTTGTTGAACATTGAGAATGGTTGACAGCATTCTCAATCCCAATTAAGCATCATCATTAAAACCCAACAATATTCATTTAAAGTAACGTGATGAGATCACAGGATAATCCAAGAACTAGATACTCAAGATGTCCATAACCGGGGACACGGCTAATCATGATTAGTTTATACACTCTGCAGAGGTTTGCGCACTTTTCCCCACAAGACTCGATTGCCTCTGTTGGATTTCTCGCACTACATGGTGTTTGAGAAACGGATGACCGAGACACAGTCTTTCAGAAGCGCTAGCACCTTACGATGGTTAGACCGGTACACCTACTTTCCCCTACATCTGCTAGTCTACCCTGTAAGAGTACGCATGACTTAATCAACTATGCCAGAGCCCATAATGTCTTGTGGCTGCACACTGAAGTTTCTAGTTTGAAAAATCTCATGATCCCTTTGAGCCTGGGTGGCGGTCCAAAAGAAAACAGGCAAGTCCTGGATTACCCAGGTGCCTAGACAGGCAATCCTAGAATAACCAGGTGCCTCAATCCACCCATATGTGTGTTTAAGTTGCCACCTTAAGTAAACCATTAATTAACAATCTCACATCTGTCATGGATACTCTCAAAACCCAATCCACGTCTACGAGCATAGCATGGACATGTAAGCATAACGTAAAAGTAACTCCCAAGGGTTTGATAATAAACATGTAACAGGTACTACCTCATCAACTACTTCCCAATACCCACATGTTAATGACATCCTAATCATGCAATGTTTGAGGATTGGAACTAATGCATAAAAACTGGGTATGAAAGGGGATATGATCAAGTGTGAACTTGCCTGCAATGTTGATGAAGATGATTCGCACTCAAAACTCTTGATAGATCTACTCGTCACACTCCGGTCAATCTATCGTAAGCAAGCAATAGTAACCACACATAAGCAATCACTCAAAAGATCAGAAAGAACGAAGAAGTCGATTCAGAAAACATCAAAACCAAGCAAATAGCTCTTGCAACATAAAACAATTTCTAAAAGTACCAAAATTATGTGAATTTGGCCTTATCAAAAAGTTTAGGTCAAGAGCTTCGATTTGCAAAAAGAATCAACTGAAACGGAGCTACGAAACTCAAGTTATGATCAAACGAAGTTTGAATTCAAATCTGGTCTAATTCAAATTTTAAACTTTTCAAAAACATGTTTGAGTTGTTTTACTTGATAGAGGAGGTCGTAACGAAGACGTGAGCGTTGGTTTCGTTGGATATGGATAAACGGGTAAAAAGTAATGATAGATTGAAGTACAGGGACTAATCTGTGAAGAAAGTTATCATGAATAGGTCCCTGGCCGAAATTAAAACAGAAAAAGGAAAATACTAAATAGTGAACGTTCACTACTGAACCCTAACGAACGAAAACCGTTCGCTAAAGAGATCTAAACAGAGAACGCCCGTTAAATAATAATAAACGGTTTATATAAAAAAACCAAGTTGAATCGGACCGGTCAGCGGCGGTTTTTACCACGGTTCTCGGCGGTTTGACGGTCTTCGCAAGAAAACCGGCGGCAGCGAGATGAACTCCGGCGACGGCAGCAGCGAC
>NC_057809.1:116354996-116476941 GCF_018294505.1 Triticum aestivum | reverse complement strand
GAGGAGGGCGAGGAGGTGGCGTGGAGGAGGGGCAAGAAGAGGCGGCGGGGAGTCCGGGCAGAGCACGCACGTCGAGGCGGCGGTGCAGTTGTGCGAGATCCGGCCTCTAGCGCGAGGTCGGGGAAGGCTCGGCTGGGCTGGGCTTGGCCTGGTTGGCTGGGCCGGCCCAGTCGGCGGAATTTTTTTCCTTTTTTTAGAAAAAAATTTCCAGACAAATAAAATAATAAAAAAATAAAAATATTATATAGGCATATAATATATCAAAATTTTCAGAAAAAGATTTTCTACGTCATAAACATTTTTCTAGCATTAAATAAAATTCACACAAATTCAGATAAAACAAAGAGTGCTACTGGTCTATTAAAATCCAACAACAATCATTTTAAAAATACCAAAATGATTTCAAATTAATTTTTCTCCAATTTTCTAATGTAGGGAATCATGTTACCCTATTTTCCATATATTTTATTTTTGGAGAAAAATAATTTGAATAAAACTCAACCAATTCCAAATTGAAAATAATTTCAAAAGGACTTTGAATTTGATCCTTGAAACTCCCAACTCATATTTCATAATTTGAAGAAGTCATTTTATCTCCTCCCGTGAAAATCATTGAGTTTCTTAATGTTTCTGAATTGAAATATTTCCAAATGAAATTCAATTATTTTCAAATACCCTTTCATTTAATTTTAAATGGAAGAAGTCATATCATCTTCGCTCAAGGGTTTTGTATTTGAAAAGAATTTGAATTCATGGAGATCAGAAAGCAAATATGAAAGTTTGGGAAAGTCCTTTTATTCCCTCTCATTTAACTTTCAAAAGTTTCGAATTCACTCACTTTCAGACAATCAATCAAACAATCAATCAAATCTATCTATTTATTATAACATTCCAAAATTTAGAATTTTGGGATGTTACATATATGAAAGTGACAACATAGGAGACTCTCTATCATGAAGATCATGGTGCTACTTTGAAGCACAAGTGTGGTAAAAGGATAGTAGCATTGCCCCTTCTCTCTTTTTCTCTCATTTTTTTATTTTTTTATTTTTATTTTTTTATTTCGGCCTTTTCTCCCTTTTTTCTGGTCTCTTTTTCTCTTTTTTTATATTTTTTGTCTGGAGTCTCATCCCGACTTGTGGGGGAATCATAGTCTCCATCATCCTTTCCTCACATGGGACAATGCTCTAATAATGATGACTATCACACTTTTATTTACTTACAACTCAAGAATTACAACTCGATACTTAGAACAAAATATGACTCTATATGAATGCCTCCGACGCTGTACCGGGATGTGCAATGACTCATGAGTGACATGTATGAAAGAATTATGAATGGTGGCTTTGCCACAAATACGATGTCAACTACATCATCATGCAAAGCAATTTGACAATGATGGAGCATGTCATAATAAACAGAACGATGGAAAGTTGCATGGCAATATATCTCGAAATGGCTATGGGAATGCCATAATAGGTACTCCCTCTGTCCGAAAATACTTGTCATCAAAATGGATAAAAAGATATGTATCTAGAACTAAAATACATCTAGATACATCCCCTTTTATCCATTATGATGACAAGTATTTCCGGACGGAGGGAGTAGGTATGGTGGCTGTTTTGAGGAAGGTATATGGTGGGTTTATGGTACCGGCAAAAGTTGCGCCGTACTAGAGAGGCTAGCAATGGTGGAAGGGTGAGAGTGCGTATAATCCATGGACTCAACATTAGTCATAAAGAACTCACATACTTATTGCAAAATTCTATTAGGTATCGAAACAAAGTACTACGCGCATGCTCCTAGGGGGATAGATTGGTAGGAAAAGACCATCGCTCATCCCCGACCACCACTCATAAGGAAGGCAATCAATAAATAAATCATGCTCCGACTTCATCACAAAACGGTTCACCATACATGCATGCTACGGGAATCACAAACTTCAACACAAGTATTTCTCAAATTCACAACTACTTAACTAGCATGACTCTAATATCACCATCTCCATATCTCAAAACAATTATCAAGTATCAAACTTCTCATAGTATTCAATGCACTTTATAAGAAAGTTTTTATTATATCCCTCTTGGATGCCCATCATATTAGGACTAAATTCATAACCAAAGAAAATTATCATGTTGTTTAGGACTCTCAAAATAATATAAGTGACGCATGAGAGTTCATCTATTTCTATAAAATAAAACCAACACTGTTCTCTAAAAAGATGTAAGTGAAGCACTAGAGCAACAACAAACTACTCCGAAAGATATAAGTGACGATCAATGAGTAGTCGAATAATTATGCAACTATATGAAGACTCTCTAACATTTTAGAATTCCAAATCTTGGTATTTTATTCAAGCAGCAAGAAAAACTAAATAAAATAAAATGACGCTCCAATCAAAACACATATCATGTGGTAAATAAAAATATAGCTCCAAATAAAGTTACCGATGAACGAAGACGAAAGAGGGGATGCCTTCCGGGGCATCCCAAAGCTTAGGCTCTTGGTTGTCCTTGAATATACCTTGGGGTGACTTGGGCATCCCCAAGCTTAGGCTCTTGCCATTCCTTATTCCATAGTCCATCGAATATTTACCCAAAACTTGAAAACTTCACAGCACAAAACTTAACAGAAAACTCGTAAGTTCTGTTAGTATAAGAAAATAAATCACCACTTAGGTACTGTTGTGAACTCATTCTAAATTCATATTGGTGTAATATATATTGTATTACAACTTCTCTATGGTTCATACCCTCCGATACTACTCATAGATTCATCAAAATAAGGAAACAACACAATGAAAACAGAATCTGTCAAAAACAGAACAGACTGTAGTAATCTGGATCAAACGTATACTTTTGTAAATCCAAAATCCTGAGAAATTAGGAAGTCCTAGGCAATTTCTATAATGATCTACTGCAGTTGGAATTGGTATTTTATCGCTCTCTGGTAAAAAATGAAAATTATTCTCGTGAGCGCATACTTCTGTTTTTTTACAGCAAGATCAAATAACAATCACCCAAGAAGATCCTAAAGGCTTTACTTGGCACAAACACTAATTAAAACATAAAAAACACAATCATAATAGAGGATAGATGATTAATTTATTACTAAACATGAACAAAAAGCAACAAGCTAAAATAAAATTGGGTCGCCTGCCTCCCAACAAGCGCTATCATTTAATGCCCCTAGCTAGGCATGATGATTTCAATGATACTCACATAAAAGATAACAATTGAAACAAAAGGAGAGCATCATGAAGAATATGACTAGCACATTTAAGCCTAAACCACTTCCTATGCATAGGGATTTTGTGAGCAAACAACTTGTGGGAACAAGAATCAACTTGCATAGGAAGGTAAAACAAGGATATATTCCTCCCTCATAATAATTTTCAGTAGCATCATGAATGAATTCAACAATATAACTATCACATAAAGCACTATTTTCATGATGCACAAGCATAGAATTTTTTATTACTCTAAGCAAATTTCTTCTCATGAATAGTAGTGGCAGCAAACTCAACAAAATAACTGTCATGTGAGGCATAATCCAAGTGAAAATTAAAATCAAGATGACAAGTTTCATGGTTATCATTATTCTTTATAGCATACATGTCATCACAATAATCATCATAGGTAGAAACTTTGTTCACATAATCAATTGGAACCTCTTCCGAAATAGTGGATTCATTACTAAATAAAGTCATGACCTTTCCAAATCCACTTTCATCAATATAATCATCAAAAATAGGAGGCATGCTTTCATCATAATAAATTTGCTCATCAAAACTTAGGGGACAAAAAACATCATCTTCATCAAACATAGCTTCCCCAAGCTTGTGGCTTTGCATATCATTAGCATCATAGATATTCAAGGAATTCATACTAACAACATTGCAATCATGCTCATCATTCAAAGATTTAGTGCCAAACATTCTAATGCATTCTTCCTCTAGCACTTGAGCACAATTATCGGAATCCTTATTTTCATGATAGATATTAAAAACATGAAGCATATGAGGTACCCTTAGTTCCATATTTTTTTGTAATTTTCTTTTATAAACTAAACAAGTGATAAAACAAGAAACTAAAAAATTTGATTGTAAGATCTAAAGATATACCTTCAAGCGCTAACCTCCCCAGCAACGGCGCCAGAAAAGAGCTTGATGTCTACTACACAACCTTCTTCTTGTAGACGTTGTTGGGCCTCCAAGTGCAGAGGTTTTTAGGACAGTAGCAAATTTCCCTCAAGTGGATGACCTAAGGTTTATCAATCCGTAGGAGGCGTAGGATGAAGATGGTCTCTCTCAAGCAACCCTACAACCAAATAACAAAGAGTCTCTTGTGTCCCAAACACACCCAATACAATGGTAAATTGTATGGGCGCACTAGTTCGGCGAAGAGATGGTGATACAAGTGGTATATGGATGGTAGATAAAGGTTTTTGTAATCTGAAAATATAAAAACAGCAAGGTAACTAATGATAAAAGTGAGCACAAACGGTACTGCAATGCGTTAAAACAAGGCCTAGGGTTCATACTTTCACTAGTGCAAGTTCTCTCAACAATAATAACATAATTGGATCATATAACTATCCCTCAACATGCAACAAAGAGTCACTCCAAAGTCACTAATAGCAGAGAACAAACGAAGAAATTATTGTAGGGTACGAAACCAGCTCAAAGTTATTCGTTCGGATCGATCTATTCAAGAGTTCATACTAGAATAACACCTTAAGACCCATATCAACCAAAACCCTAATGTCACCTAGATACTCCAATGTCACCTCAAGTATCCGTGGGTACGATTATACGATATGTATCACACAATCTCAGATTCATCTATTCAAACCAACACAAACTACTTCAAAGAGTGCCCCAAAGTTTCTACCGGAGAGTCAAGATGAAAACGTGTGCCAACCCCTATGCATAGGTTCATGGGCGGAACCCGCAAGTTGATCACCAAAACATACACCAAGTGGATCACGTGATATCCCATTCTCACCACAGATAAGCACGGCAACACATACATCAAGTGTTCTCAAATCCTTAAAGACTCAATCCGATAAGATAACTTCAAAGGGAAAACTCAATCCATTACAAGAGAGTAGAGGGGGAGAAACATCATAAGATCCAACTATAATAGCAAAGCTCGCGATACATCAAGATCGTATCACCTCAAGAAAATGAGAGAGAGAGAGAGAGATCAAACACATAGCTATTGGTACATACCCTCAGCCCCGAGGGAGAACTACTCCCTCCTCGTCATGGAGAGCGCCGGGATGATGAAGAAGGCCACCAGAGAGGGATTCCCCCTCCGGCAGGGTGCCGAAATGGGTCTAGATTGGTTTTCGGTGGCTACGGAGGCTTCTGGCGGCGGAACTCCCGATCTATTCTGCTCCTCAAAGTTTTTAGGGTATATGGGTATATATAGGAGGAGGAAGTACGTCGGTGGATCTCCGGGCTGTCCGCGAGGCAGGGGGCGTGCCCAGGGGGTGGGCGTGCCACCCACCCTCGTGGGCAGCCCGGGACTCTTCTAGTCCATCTCCGATACTCCGTGGGCTTCTTCTGGTCCAAAAATAAGTTCCATGAAGCTTCAGGTCAATTGGACTCCGATTGATTATCCTTTTGTGCGATACTCTAAAACAAGCAAAAAATAGAAACTGGCGATGGGCTCTAGGTTAATAGGTTAGTCCCAAAAATCATATAAAATAGCATATAAACACATATAGAACATCCAAGGTAGATAATATAATAGCATGGAACAATCAAAAATTATGGATACGTTGGAGACGTATCACCTCTCTCTCCCTTTTTCTCTCTCTCCCCTTTGAAGAGAATAAGCTTTGGTGTGATCTCTCTCCACCTTTGACATCAATTTCCAAGAAGGGATCTTCTGGAGTGTGAGTCAAAAGGTTTGGTCCTTGAGTCACAAAGCAAAGCAGCATATAGAATGTGATGATGGTAGAGGACAAGAATCATTGAGTGGAGCTGGAATAAAACTATAGGAACATATGGCAAATTGTCTTCTCTATAGTGAAATCGGTGATACCGAGTTGTAGTCTTCGGTGGTACCGAATTGGTTCGGTTTGACCGAAAGCAATAGATCGGTATGACCGAGTTCAACATAGAGAGAACACTTGTCACCTCAGCTCACTAGGCAAATAAGATCTCTCAAGGATTTGCAAGGAATTAACTGAAGGATTTGCAATGAATTGGATGCAGAAATTGCAGAATAATACAGATAAAGGAAAATCTAGCTGAAGTTTTTTTAAGGATAAATGCAAAAACTCATAAAAACACTAGAGAACTTCATCTAGAAATGGGCGGTGACAAAGTCACCTATGTTAGAGTATATTGACTGAGGAGTCAAGTGAGAACACTTGATCGTAGGTCATACTCATCGTTTAAGCTCAAAATGGGTTTACCATTTTTCGTTCAAGCATTTGATGTATTCACATCTTCTTGAGCTGCTTTGACCCATATCTTGGGGTAAAGCTTCTCTAAGATGGAATGACATACCTTGGGGTGGTGGTGTTGATCTTACTCATGTAGTTGAACTTGTGTGGGTTGCTCAAGGTTGATGTAGCTCATCAAGAGTTGGGAGCACTACTTGGAAGCGAGTTCATCTACCTACATGGGTTAGTTGTGCAAGGAAGAGCACTTGTGTATCCAAAATGGCAATCATGAAATTTGATACCAAATGAAATTTGATTATATAGAATTTGTCAAAGGATATGTTGAAGGGTTTCATGCTTCCTTGTCTTCAACCACCATTGTATGATGACTTGGTCATGTAGAGGTTGATCAAGATGTGAGTGAGTTGCAATCTCATAGATTTAGATTCATCCAAGTACCTACAAGGGTTAGATAGCATGCGAGGGTGCAAATATATCCAAGACATATGATCATCATCATAAGATAAGAGTCAAAGATTAGTCGTAGGCTCATGCCTTGCATGTATACAAATGGAGTTCCTACTCCAAGTTTGAAGCATCAATGATGTTCAATTCACCTCTCAAACGGCAAAAGACTCTCTCATCAAGCGGTTTGGTGAATATATCCGCCAATTGTTTGTCGGTACGAACATGCTTAAGATCAATGTCCCCTTTAGCAACATGATCTCAAATGAAATGATGACGAACTTGCTTAGTTCAAGAATGTTGCACGGGATTGTGAGCAATCTTAATAGCACTCTCATTGTCACAAAGCAACGGAACATGTTTCACATTGATCCCATAATCTTTAAGAGTTTGGGTCATCCAAAGTAATTGAGCACAACATGAACCAGCGGCAATGTATTCCGCTTCGGCGGTTGATAAGGATACCGAGTTTTGTTTCTTCGAGGACAAAGACACAAGAGATCTACCAAGAAATTGACAAGTACCCGAAGTGGACTTACCTTGTCTCCGGCATAGTCCGAGTCGGAATAGCCAACAAGATCAAACAAGGACCTCTTAGGATACCAAATGCCAAAATTTGGTGTATGTATTAAGTATCTCGATATCCTTTTCACAGCCTTAAGATGACATTCTTTGGGGGTCGCTTGATATCGTGCACACATGCACACACTTAGCATAATATCGGGACGGGAGGCACATAGATATCATAATGAACCAATCATAGAGCGATAAACCTTTTGATCAACCGGTTCACCATCCTTAGTCAAATCAAGATGTCCACTAGTAGGCATTGGTGTTTTCATACCTTTGCTTTCTTGCATATTGAACTTCTTGAATAAGTCCTTGGTGTACTTTGTTTGAGAAACAAAGGTGCCTTCCTTAGTTCGCTTGATTTTCAAACCAAGAAAGAACTTGAGTTCACTCATCATAGACATCTCAAACTTCTTCGACATTAGCTTCCCAAACTTTTCACTAAAATGAGGGTTAGTCGAACCAAATATTATACCATCAACATAAATTTGGCACACAAATAATTCACCATTAACCCTTTTAGTAAAAAGAGTAGAATCTATGTTTCCAATCTCAAAGCCTTTTTCAATAAGAAACTTGGTCAGGCATTTATACCACGCTCTAGGAGCTTGTTTAAGACCATAAAGAGCTTTGTGAAGTTTGTAAACATGATCGGGTTTCTTAGGATTGAGAAAGCTGGGAGGTTGTTTAACACAAACTTCCTCCTCAATTTCACCATTTGGAAAAGCACTTTTAATGTCCACTTGGTACAAGGTGATATCATGGTGATTAGCATAGGCAAGTAAGATGCAGATGGACTCAAGTCTAGCAATGGGGGCATATGTCTCACCCTAGTCCATACCTTCGACTTGAGTGTAGCCTTGGGCGGCGAGACGTGCTTTGTTGCGAATGACTTGACCATCTTCGTCATGCTTGTTGCGAAACACCCATTTGGTACCAATGATGTTGTGGTTATTGTTGAGCTTCTCGACCAATGTCCACACTTGACTTCTCTCGAAGTTTGATACGTCTCTGTCGTATCTATAATTTTTGATTATTACATGCCAATATTATACAACTTTCATATACTTTTGGCAACTTTTTATAATATTTTTGGGACTAACATATTGATCCAATGCCCAGTGTCAGTTCCAGTTCGTTGTATGTTTTTTGTTTCACAGAATATCCGTATCAAACAGAGTCCAAACGGGATAAAAACTGACAGAGATTTTTTTAGAATATATATCATTTTTGGGAAGAAAAATCCACGCGATACGGTGCCTGGGGGAGGCATGAGGCAGGGGGCGCGCCCCACCCCCTGCAAATTATGTGATGAAGTCAGAGCATGATTTATTTATTGATTGTCCTCCTTCTGAGTGGCGGTCGGGGACGAGCCATGGTCTTTTCCTACCAATCTATCCCCCTAGGAGCATGCGCGTAGTACTTTGTTCCGATAGCTAATAGACTTTTGCAATAAGTATGTGAGTTCTTTATGACTAATGTTGAGTCCATGGATTATACGCACTCTCACCCTTCCACCATTGCGAGCCTCTCTAGTATCACGCAACTTTCGCCGGTACCTTAAACCGACCATATACCTTCCTGAAAACAGCCACCATACCTACCTATCATGGCATTTCCATAGCCATTCCAAGATATATTGCCATGCAACTTCCATCATCATCATATACATGACTTGAGCATTTATTGTCATATTGCTTTGCATGATCGTAAGATAGCTACAATGATGTTTTCATGGCTTGTCCATTTTTTGATGTCATTGCTATGCTAGATCATTGCACATCCCGGTACACCGCCGGAGGCATTCATATAGAGTCATATCTTTGTTCTAGTATCGAGTTGTAATATTGAGTTGTAAGTAAATAAAAGTGTGATGATCATCATTATTAGAGCATTGTCCCATGTGAGGAAAGGATGATGGAAGCTATGATTCCCTCACATGTTGGGATGAGTCTCCGGACTTTAAAAATAAATAAAAGAGGCCAAAGAAGCCCAAATAAAAAAAGAGACCAAAGAAGCCCACCAAAAAAAGAACAAAAAATGAGAGAAAAAGAGAGAAGGGGCAATGTTACTATACTTTTACCACACTTGTGCTTCAAGGTAGCACCATGTTCTTCATATAGAGAGTCTCTTGAGTTATCACTTTCATATACTAGTGGGAATTTTCATTATAGAACTTGGCTTGTATATTCCGATGATGGGCTTCCTCAAATGCTCGAGGTCTTCATGACAAAGCAAGTTGGGTGCACACCCACTTAGTTATCAGTCTGAGCTTTCATACACTTATAGCTCTTAGTGCATCTGTTGCATGGCAATCCCTACTCACTCACATTGATATCTATTGATGGGCATCTCCATAGCCCGTTGATACGCCTAGTTGATGTGAGACTATCTTCTCCTTTTTGTCTTCTCCACAACCACCATTCTATTCCATCTATAGTGCTATGTCCATGGCTCACGCTCATGTATTGCGTGAAAGTTGAAAAGGTTTGAGAATGTCAAAAGTATGAAACAATTGCTTGGCTTGTCATCGGGGTTGTGCATGATTTGAATATTTTGTGTGGTGAAGATGGAACATAGCCAGACTATATGATTTTGTAGGGATAACTTTCTTTGGCCATGATATTTTGAAAAGACATGATTACTTTATTAGTAGGATTGAAGTATTATTGTTTTTATGTCAAATGATAGACTATTGCTTTGAATCACTCATATCTTAATATTCATGCCATGATTAGATATGTGATCAAGATTATGCTAGGTAGCATTCCACATCAAAAAATGTCTTTTTCTCATTTACCTACTCGAGGACGAGCAGGAATTAAGCTTGGGGATGCTGATACGTCTCCGTCATATCTATAATTTTTTATTGTTCCATGCCAATATTATACACCTTTCATATACTTTTGGCAACTTTTTATAATATTTTTGGGACTAACATATTGATCCAGTGCCCAGTGCTAGTTCATGTTTGTTGCGTTCTTGATTCGCAGAATGTCCATATCAAATGGAGTCCAAATGGGATAAAAACTGACGGAGATTTTTTTGGAATATATATGATTTTTGGGAAGAAAAATCCACGCGAGACGGTGCCCGAGGGAGGCACGAGGCAGGGGGCGCGCCCCACCCCCCTAGGCGCACCCCTGACCCTCGTGGCCACCCCGTAAGGTAGTTGATGCCCTTCTTTCGCCGCAAGAAAGCTAATATCGGGATAGAGATCGTGTTAAAATTTTAGCCCAATCAGAGTTACGGATCTCCGAGAATATAAGAAACGGTGAAAGGGTAGAATCTGGGAACGCAGAAACAGGGAGAGACAGAGAGAGAGATCCAATCTCGGAGGGGCTCTCGCCCCTCCCACGCCATGGAGACCAAGGACCAGAGGGGAAACCCTTCTCCCATCTAGGGAGGAGGTCAAGGAAGAATAGGAAGGAGGGGGGCTCTCTCCCCCTTGCTTTCGGTGGCGCCAGAGTGCCACCGGGGGCCATCATCATCACCGCAATCTTCACCAACAACTTCACCGCCATCATCACCAACTCTTCCCCCCTCTATGCAGCAATGTAACCCCTCTTTTACCCACTGTAATCTCTACTTAAACATGGTGCTCAACTATATATATTATTTCCCAATGATGTATGGCTATCCTATGATGTTCGAGTAGATCCGTTTTGTCCTATGGGCTATTTGATGATCGTGATTGGTTTGAGTTGCATGTTTTATTATTGGTGCTGTCCTATGGTGCTCTCCGTGTCATGCAAGCGTGAGGGATTCCCGCTGTAGGGTTTGCAATATGTTCATGATTTGCTTATGGTGGGTGGCGTGAGTGACAGAAGCACAGACCCGAGTAAGTAGGTTGTTTACGTATGGGATAAAGAGGAATTGATACTTTAATGCTATGGTTGGGTTTTACCTTACTGATCTTTAGTAGTTGCGGATGCTTGCTAGAGTTCCAATCATAAGTGCATATGATCCAAGTAGAGAAAGTATGTTAGCTTATGCCTCTCCCTCATATAAAATTGCAATAATGATTACCGGTCTAGTTATCGATAGCCTAGGGACAAATAACTTTCTTGTAAAAAAAGCTCTTTACTAAAACTAACATGGTTGTGGCTTTACCTAAACATCCCCTACTTTTTATTTACGTAATCTTTATTATATTGCAAATCTATCCAAAAACACCTACAAAGTACTTCTAGTTTCATACTTGTTCTAGGTAAAGAGAACGCTAAGCGTGCGTAGAGTTGTATCGGTGGTCCATAGAACTTGAGGGAATATTTGTTCTACCTTTAGCTCCTCATTGGGTTCTACACTCTTACTTATCTAAAGAGGCTACAATTGATCCCCTATACTTGTGGGTTATCAAACTTGTGTAGCTCTTCATGCATGGCGTTTATCCAATCCGGATCTTCCAATGCTTCTTCAACCTTCATAGGTTCAATGCTAGAGATGAATGAATAATGTTCACAAAAGTTAGCCAAACGAGTTTTAGAGCAAGTGATTCTCCCGGTTTGAATATCATTGAAGATTTGTTTGACGGGATGATCTCTTGAGACTCTTGCTCGAACTCATGAGAGCTTTTGCTTGGGTCGGGGTGGAACATCTTCTTCATCATCTTGTCCTTCTTCTTGTCCTTCTTCATTGTTGACATTGTCATTTCCTTATCGTGGTGGAGAAGGAGGTTTATGAGGTTCATCTTGGTGTACTTCCTCGTTTTCTTCATCTTGGTGCGTCCCACTTGTGGATGCTTCCGAATCAACTCTTGGTTCACCTTGTCGTGAGGTAGAAGCTTCCACTTGGATGGACGAGGTACTCTCCTTCACCTTTGTTGGACGAATCTTGCCAATAAACAAGTCTTGGATTTCTTCCGAAGGATCTTTATCTCCTACATCAATTGGCAATTGCTCTACTTGCGAGCCGTTAGATTCATCAAACTTCACATCTACCATCTCTTCAACCTTTCGGGTGAAATTGTTGTAGACACGGTAAGTGTGAGAGTTTGAGCCATAACTAAGTAGGAAAGCTTCATGAGATTTAGGAGCAAATTTAGAACGACGATGCTTATAAAGAATGTAGCACTTTGAGCCGAATACTCGAAAGTATCCAACTTGTGGTTTGTTACTGGTGAGAAGCTCGTATGTCGTCTTGCCGAGCAGCTTGTGAAGATACAAGCGATTTGTTGCATGACAAGATATCTCAACCGCTTCCGCCCAAAAGTGTTTTGGAGTCTTGTACTCATCAAGCATCGTTCTTGCCATCTCAATAAGAGTTCGGTTCTTCCTCTCAACAACTCCATTTTGTTGAGGTGTGTACGTAGCCGAGAACTCATGTGAAATCCCTTCTTTATCAAGAAAGGTATCCAGATTTGAGTTCTTGAACTCCGTTCCGTTGTCGCTGCGAACCTTCTTGATCTTCACTTCAAATTGATTTCGGGCCTTTCTAGCAAAGTTCTTGAAGATCTTTTTGACCCGCAATTTATCATCAAGAAAGAACACCCACGTAAATCTTGAAAAATCATCAACTATAACTAGACGAAATGCATTACCACCAAGACTCTTGTAGGCATTGGGACCAAAGATATCCATATGAAGTAGCCCGAGCGGTCTTCTTGTGGTCATAATGTTCTTCACGGGGTGACTTCCTCCAACTTGTTTTCCTGCTTGACAAGGACTACAAAGTCTATCCTTGTCAAATATAACATCTTTTACTCCAAGGATATGATCACCTTTAATAAGCTTGTCAAGATTTCGCATGCCCACATGACCTAACCTTCTGTGCCACAACCAACCTTTCGAGGATTTAGCAATTAGGCAAGTTCTAGGTTGAGAATTTCTAGTAAAATCAACAATATATAGATCACCTCTACGTGTATCGGTAAAGACCATTTTATGATTATCTCTACGAAACACTTGGCAATCTACTTCAGTAAATAGGACATTGAAACCAAAGTCAACAAGTCTAGATATAGAAAGTAAATTGTAGCCAAGAGATTCAACAAGCATAACATTTTGTATGGAGCTATCATGTGAGAAGGCCACCTTACCAAGGACAACCACCTTACCCTTTGAGTTGTCACCAAAACTGGCATACTTTCGAGGGCCGTCGTTTTCAGCAAGCTCACGAAACATATCTTTGTCTCCGGTCATATGATCAGTACATCCACTATCAAGGACACATTCCATTCCTCCAGCCATGTAGCCACGAAGATTAGCCATAACACCAAAGTGTCTCATAGACTCATCAAGATCAAAGTCACTATCATCATCCTCATCACAGTATCCATGTTCAACATCGTCATGTGGTGATTCAATTCCTAGAGAGAGTGATTCATTACAAGTATGACCGTAACAATGTTCATCTCTATGAATTCTAATGACTTCGGAAATGATATTGCTAATGATTCCAACATCTCCTTTGGCACTCGTAAGATTAGTAAGCTCAAATGAACAATTACCAAATTTGGGATCATTGGAACTCATCTTACTCAAGGCAATATACTTATGGAGGATCTCATCTAAGTTTTTAAGGAATTGTTTGGAAATTGTTCCTCAAGGAATCTCCATATGGTGTAGGCACAATCAAGAGTAGGCAAGCTAGCAAGCAAGTTTCGAGGCAAACCTCTAGTTATTAAATTGACAGTTCTAAGATTATGGATCATGTCAATAGACTCATCAAGGGTAGGATGCAAAGGATCAACATCAGGTGCACAAGGGCTAGTAATGTACTTGTTCAAATGATATTCATTGAAAATCTCAAGCATCTCAATTTTCCACTCATAAAAGTACTCTCCATCAAGAATAGGCACTCTACGTCTAAGAGTCCCCAACGTAGACTCATCCATCTTCCTCCAATGGTGATTAAACCAAAGCAATGGAGACCAAAGCTCTGATACCAATTGAAAGGGATCGAGAAGAGGTGTCTAGAGGGGGGTGAATAGACTCTTAGCAAAGAAAAGTGGCAGTTTTTAATTTCTTCAAGTTGAGGTGGAGTTTTAGCACATGTTTAATCATTCACAATACATATCAAGCAAGCATGACAAGAGTATATGAGCAGCAGAAAGTAAAGCATGCAATTTGCAAGGATGAAAAGGGATGTGATTGGAGTGTGCAAACGCGGTTGGAGACACGGAGATTTTTAGCGTGGTTTTGATATGTGGTGCTATCGTACATCCACGTTGGTGGAGACTTCAACCGACGAAGGGTAACGGTTGCGCGAGTCCACGGAGGGCTCCACCCACAAAGGGTCCATGAAGAAGCAACCTTGTCTATCCCACCATGGCCATTGCCCACGAAGGACTTGCCTCACTAGGGTAGATCTTCATGAAGTAGGCGATCTCCTTGCCCGTACAAACTCCTTGGTTCAACTCCGCAATCTTGACGGAGGCTCCCAAGTGACACCTGGCCAATCTAGGAGACACCACTCTCCAAGAGGTAATAGACGGTGTGTTGATGATGAACTCCTTGCTCTTGTGCTTCAAATGATAGTCTCCCCAGCACTCAACTCTCTCTCATAGGATTGGATTTGGTGGAAAGATGATTTGAGTGGAAAGCAACTTGGGGACGGCTAGAAGTCAAGATTTATGTGGTTGGAATAGAATATCTTGACCTCAACACCAGTGTGGGTGGTTCTCTCTCAGAAAATGTATGATGGAAGTGTAGGCATGTTTTGATGGCTCTCTCCACGAATGAAGAGTGGGTGGAGGGGTATATATAGCCTCCACACGGAATCTAACTGAGGGAGTCCTGGATCAGGGGGTCTCCGGACAGCCGGACTATATCCTTTGGCCGGACTGTTGGACTATGAAGATACAAGATTGAAGACTTCGTCTCGTGTCCGGATGGGACTCTACTTGGCGTGGAAGGCAAGCTAGGCAATACGGATATGTGTATCTCCTCCTTTGTGACCGACCTTGTGTAACCCTAGCCCTTTCCAGTGTCTATATAAACCAGAGTGTTTTAGTCCGTAGGACAATAACATACAATCATACGATAGGCTAGCTTCTAGGGTTTAGCCTCTCCGATCTCGTGGTTGATCAACTCTTGTAATACCCATATCATCAAGAATAAATCAAGCAGGATGTAGGGTTTTACCTCCATCAAGAGGGCCCGAACCTGGGTAAAACATTGTGTCCCTTACCTCCTGTTACCATCCGCCTTAGATGCACAGTTCGGGACCCCCTACCCGAGATCCGCTGGTTTTGACACTGACACTAATCGTTACACACAGTTTACCAAAATCGGTGGGCTGAATCAGAAAACTCGGTCAGACCGATTTAGTTCATAATGTGACCATTAGGCATTTCAGTGGGACCAATATGATCAACTTGGTAGGACCGATGTGCTAGGGTTAGGGTAAAGCCTCATCTCGGTTTTACTGATTACACAAACTCGGTGGGCCGATTTGGGTAATAAGTGAAACAGAGAGTTGGCCAAACAAACTCGGTGTATTCGGAGGAGGAACCCACCTTGCAATGCCGAAGACAACACTGCGTGCCGGACTCATTGTCATTGAAGCCTGGTTCAGGGGCTACTGAGGGAGTACTGGATTAGGGGGTCTCCGGACAGCCAGACTATATCCTTTGGCCGGACTGTTGGACTATGAAGATACAAGATTAAAGACTTCGTCTCGTGTCCGGATGGGGCTCTACTTGGCGTGGAAGGCAAGCTAGGCAATACGGATATGTGTATCTCCTCCTTTGTGACTAACCTTGTGTAACCCTAGTCCTTTCCGGTGTCTATATAAACCGGAGTGTTTTAGTTCGTAGGACAATAACATACAATCATACCATGGGCTAGCTTCTAGGGTTTCGCCTCTCCGATCTCGTGGTAGATCAACTCTTGTAATACCCATATCATCAAGAATAAATCAAGCAGGATGTAGGGTTTTACCCCCATCAAGAGGGCCCGAACCTGGGTAAAACATCGTGTCCCCTACCTCCTGTTACCATCCGCCGTAGACGCACAGTTCACGACCCCATACCTGAGATCCGCTGGTTTTGACACCGACATTGGTGCTTTCATTGAGAGTTCCTCTGTGTTGTCGCCGTTAGGCTTGATGGCTCCTACAATCATCGATAGAGATGCAGTCCAGGGTGAGACTTTTCTCCCAGGACAGATCTTTGTGTTCGGCGGCTTCGCACTGCGGGCCAACTCGCTTGGCCATCTGGAGCAGATTGAAAGTTACGCCCCTAGCCACCAGGTCAGATTTGGAAGCTTAAACTACACGGCCTATATCCGTGGAGACTTGATCTTCGACGGATTCGAGCCTCTGCCTTGTGTGCCACGCGGTCACGATGAGTACGATTTAGCTCTACCATCAGACAGTGTTCAAGAGTTTTCACCCGCAACCGCTCCGACCCTCAATTCGGAGCCAGTTGCGCCTTCCATGGATGGGTGGATAGACCCCTCCACGGAGGCCTTACCCTCAGCGGCGGTCGAGCCGAACATCGACCTTACCCTTCATGAGAGCCGTGTTGTCAAACTGCCGGATCCTTCTCCGGCCATGGACTCCGAACCGCCTGCGCCCGTTCCTAGCGAATCCGATTGGGCACTGATCATGGAGTTCACCTCCACGGATATTTTTCAGCACTCGCCCTTTGGCGACATACTGAACTCATTAAGGTCTCTCTCCTTGTCAGGAGGATCCTGGCCGAACTATGTCCGGCAGGATTGGGATGCGGATGACGAAGAAATTCGCTGCCCACCCACCACCCACTTAGTAGCCACTGTGGACGACTTAACCGACATGGTCAACTTTGAATCCGAAGACATCGACGGTATGGACGACGATGCGGGAGACGAAGAGGAACCACTGCCCACAAGGCACTGGACAGCCACCTCATCACACGATATATACATGGTGGACACACCCAAAGAAGGCAATGGCGACGAGACAACAGAGGATGACCCCTCCAGGAAGCAACCTAAGCGCCGGCATCAGCAGCGCCGCTCTAAGTCCCGCCAAAGCAAAAATGGTGATTCCGGCACAGGAGATAACAACACCCCAGACAGTGCCGAGGACAACCGCCTCCAGCAAGATCCAGCACAGGAGGATGGAGAAGTCAGCCATCATGAGAGAGCGGCAGATAGAGAGGAAGAGGATAATAATTACATACCTCCCTCCGAAGACAAGGCAAGCCTCGACGATGGCGAATTCTTTGTGCTAGAGGATCCCGTTGAACAAGAGCGCTTCAAGCGCCGGCTTATAGCCACGGCAAATAGCCTTCAGAAAAAGCAGCAGCAGCTTCAAGCTGATCAAGATCTCCTAGCTGACAGATGGACTGAAGTCCTAGTGGCCGAGGAATTTAAACTCGAATGCCCCTCCAAGAGTTACCCAAAATGCAGGTTGCTACCCCGACTAGAGGAAGAAGCATATGATGCGGCTGATCGACCACCCCGTGGCCGCGACAGAGAGGCATTCTAGCCAAAAGCTCAGCCTGCACCCCGACGCCATTCAAATAAAAAGGCATGGGGAAATATGCCAGACCTGCGAGACATATTGGAGGACAAAGCAAAACATGCAAGATCGATCTACGGATCACGAGGGCGCGCCACTATGCGAGACGATAATCGTCATGCCGGATACAGCAAAAGTAAATCCGGCTAGGCCAAACACAGCGGGCAAGACTCAATGGAGCTGCGTCGCGATATAGCCCAGTACAGAGGTGCCGCACACCCCTTATGCTTCATAGACGAAGTAATGGATCATCAAATCCCGGAGGGTTTCAAACCCGTAAATATAGAATCATACGAAGGCACAACAGATCCTGCGGTATGGATCGAGGATTTCCTCCTGCATATCCACATGGCACGCGGTGATGATCTACACGCCATTAAATATCTCCCACTCAAACTCAAAGGACCAGCTCGGCATTGGCTCAATAGCTTGCCAGCAGAGTCCATTGGCGGTTGGGAGGATCTGGAAGCCGCATTCCTCGACAACTTTCAGGGCACTTATGTCTGACCACCAGATGCCGATGACTTGAGCCACATAATTCAGCAGCCAGAGGAATCGGCCAGGCAATTCTGGACACGGTTCCTAACAAAGAAAAATCAAATCGTCGACTGTCCGGATGCAGAGGCTCTAGCAGCTTTCAAGCACAACATCCGCGATGAGTGGCTAGCCCGGAACCTTGGTCAGGAAAAGTCGATATCTATGGCAGCCCTCACAACACTCATGACCCGCTTTTGTGCGGGAGAAGACAGCTGGCTAGCTCGCAGTAACAACATATCAAAGAACCATGGTACTTCGGATACCAAGGACGGCAGTAGCAGGACACGTCGCAACAAACATAAGCGCCGCATTAACAGCGACAATACCGAGGACACATCAGTTAATGCCGGATTCAAAGGCTCTAAACCCGGTCAGCGAAAAAAGCCATTCAAAAGAAGCACTCCGGGCCCGTCCAGTTTGGACCATATACTCGATCGCTCGTGTCAAATACACGGCACCCCGACAAGCCAGCCAACCACACCAATAGGGATTGTTGGGTGTTCAAGCAGGCCGGCAAGTTAATTGCCGAAAACAAAGATAAGGGGCCAGGGCCACATAGCGTTGACGAGGAGGAGCCCCAGGAGCCGAATACCGACAGAAGAGGTTCCCCCCACAAGTGAGGACGGTGAACATGATATACGCAACCCACATCCCCAAGAGGGAGCGGAAGTGTGCGCTCAGGGACGTATATGCGTTGGAGCCAGTCGCCCCAAAGTTCAACCCATGGTCCTCCTGTCCGATCACCTTCGATCGCAGGGACCATCCCACTAGTATCCGTCATGGCAGATTCGCCGCACTGGTCCTAGACCCAATCATCGACGGATTTCACCTCACTTGAGTCCTTATGGATGGCGGCAGCAGCCTGAACTTGCTTTACCAGGACACGGTGCACAAAATGGGTATAGACCCCTCAAGGATCAAACCCACAAAAATGACTGAGGGAGTCCTGGATTAGGGGATGTCCGGATGGCCGGACTATACCTTCGGCCGGACTCCTGGACTATGAAGATACAAGATTGAAGACTTCGTCTCGTGTCTGGAAGGGACTTTCCTTGGCGTGGAAGGCAAGCTTGGTGATACGGATATGTAGATCTCCTACCATTGTAACCGACTCTGTGTAACCCTAGCCCTCTCCGGCGTCTATATAAACCGGAGAGTTTTAGTCCGTAGGACGAACAACAATCATACCATAGGCTAGCTTTTAGGGTTTAGCCTCTCTGATCTCGTGGTAGATCTACTCTTGTACTACCCATATCATCAATATTAATCAAGCAGGACGTAGGGTTTTACCTCTATCAAGAGGGCCCGAACCTAGGTAAAACATCGTGTCCCCTGCCTCCTGTTACCATCTGACCTAGACGCACAGTTCGCGACCCCCTACCCAAGATCCACCGGTTTTGACACCGACATTGGTGTTTTCATCGAGAGTTCCTCTGTGTCGTCACTTTTAGGCCCGATGGCTTCCCCAATCATCAACAGCGATGCGATCTAGGGTGAGACTTTTCTCCCCGGACAGAACTTCGTATTCGGCGGCTTTGCACTGTGGGCCAATTCGCTTGGCCATCTGGAGCAGATCGAAAGCTACGCCCATGGTCATCAGGTTAGATTTGGAAGTTTGAACTACACGACCGACATCCGCGGAGACTCGATCTTCGATGGATTCGAGCCACAGTCAAGCGCGCCGCACTGTCACGATGGGCATGATTTAGCTCTACCGCCGAACAGTGCCCTGGAGGCCGCACCTGTGTCCGCTCCGACCCCTAGCTCGAAGCTGATCACGCCAATCGAGGATAGGTGGTTAGACACCGCCTCGGGGGCTGCAATCTCTACGGCGATCGAGCCGAACACTAGCCCTATTCTTTGCAAAGCCCATGACTCCAAGGAGCCGAACTCCTCTCCAGACTCCGAGCCCTCCGCGCCCCGACCGATCGAACCCGATTGGGCGCGGATCATGGAGTTCACCGCCGCGGACATCTTTCAGCACTCGCCCTTCGGCGATATTCTGAATTCACTAAAGTCTCTCTCTTTATCAGGAGAGCCCTGGCCGGACTATGGTCAACAAGGTTGGGATGCGGATGATGAAGAAATTCAAAGCCCACCCACCACCCACTTCGTAGCCACTGTCGATAATTCAAACGACGTGCTCGACTTCGACTCCGAAGACATCGACGGTATGGACGACGATGTAGGAGATCAACATGAACCAACGCCTATAAGGCACTGGACAGCCACCTCATCTCATGATGTATACATGGTGGACACACCCAAAGGAAGCGATGACGAGGAACACAGGGATGCAACGAGGATCGTTCACTCAAAAAGCAATCAAAGCGGCGACGTAAGCGCCACTCCAAGCCCCACCTCGACAGAGACAACAGTCATACAGACCCAGCCATAGAGCAGGACGAGCCGGCGGACGACGAACATGCCTTCGAGCAAGCGTCCAAATAGGGAAACTTGGATCAACAAACCAAACACCCCATCCCCGGCGAAAACAACAGTCCGGACAACCTTACGCCGGATAAACTCATGGAGCAGAAGAACCTCCACAAAAGGCTCGTCGCCACTACGCATAGCCTGAAAAAGCAGAAGCGGAAGCTCAAAACTGCGGAAGATGCACTCAGAATCAGATGGAGCAAAGTACGCAACACCGTAGACAAATATGCCGACAGTCGCCGTACAAAAAGCTATCCAAAGCGAAAGCTACTCCCTGAATTTGACAAGGAGGCCTTAGAACCCCCGCAGTCAAAAAATAGAAAAATCATCCGGTCGGATGGGCGACTGCATGGACAGCATGGAGCGGCAAGCGGCGCCGCACACAAGCCGACACGCGATCCACCAAAGGATCCGCATCAAAAAGACGGCCCAGTCAGATCTATATACGGGCCAAGAAAGCCAGCTCTAGTAAGCAATGCAACAGAACCAATATTCGAACATCACGGCACACCCAAATACAGGGGCGCCGCACACCCCCTATGTTTCATCGATGAGGTGCTGGACCATGAATTTCCAGCGGGATTCAAGCCCGTAAACATAGAGGCGTACGACAGAACAACAGACCCTGGGGTCTGGATCGAGGATTATATCCTCCACATACACATGGCCAGAGGAGATGACCTCCACGCCATAAAATACTTACCCCTCAAGCTTAAAGGGCCAGCCCGGCATTGGCTCAAAAGCCTTCCCAAAAACACCATTGGAAGTTGGGAAGAGCTTGAGGATGCTTTCCGGGCAAATTTTCAAGGGACCTATGTCCGCCCTCCGGATGCAGACGATCTCAGTCACATAACTCAATAGCCCGGAGAGTCAGCCCGGAAATTCTGGAACAAATTTCTTACTAAAAAGAATCAGATAGTCGATTATCCGGACGCCGAAGCCCTAGCAGCTTTTAAGCACAACGTTTGAGACGAATGGCTCGCCAGACACCTCGGCCAAGAAAAGCCAAGAACAATGGCCGCATTGACAAGCCTCATGACCCGCTTTTGCGCAGGAGAGGATAGCTGGTTGGCAAGATGCAGCACCAGCGACCCAAGTACATCCGAAGTTAGGGATGGAAACGGAAAACCCCGACACAGCAAGGACCAGCGCCGGAATAAGGGAAACAGCCCAAAGAGCACGGCGGTCAACGCCGGATTCAAAAGCTCGCGGCAGAATCAAAGAAAGCCGCCCCTCAAGGATAACAGGGACGAGCTAAACAACTTAAACAAAATCTTGGACAAGATATGTCAAATACACAGTACTCCTGGGAAGCCTGCAAACCATACCCACAGAGATTGTTGGGTTTTCAAGCAAGCCGGCAAGCTCAACGCCGAACACAAGGGGCTCGACACACCAAGTGAGGACGATGACGAACCCCACAAGCAGAGCACCAGGGAACAAAAGGATTTCCCACAAGAAGTCAAAATAGTGAACTTACTTCACGTGATGAACAGAACAGCGCCACAAGAGATACGCGCCATACGGCCTATCCCAGAGGAGTCTCACCAATGGTTGTTAAAACCAATCATCTTCGACCATCAGGATTACTCTAGAAGTATCCGGAACGCAGGCTGGACTGCCTTGGTATTAGATCCAATAATCGGCGGACTCCATTTTACAAATGTCCTAATGGACGGCGGCAGTGGTCTAAACCCGTTATACCAGGACACAATCCACAACATGGGGATAGACCCAACAAAAATTTGCCATAGCAAAACCTCCTTTCAAGGGGTAACGCCAGGCCCGGACCCGCTGCATGGGTTCTCTCCGTCTAGAAGTTATGTTCGGCTCCCCCGATAATGTCCGTTGCGAACAGCTAACTTTCCACATCGCCCCATTCTCAAGTAGCTATCAAGCACTGCTGGGACGAGAAGCTTTCGCCCGCTTTAATGCAATACCACATTATGCATCTCTTACGCTTAAGATGCCCGGTCCACGAGGCATCATCTCATTAAAGGGAAAACATTGAGTGTTCCTCCCGCGTGGAAAACAGTGCGGCTGCCTTGACAGCCCCACAATAAAGCGGCTTCACCAGCCAAAGCATCTAAACAGGTCGTCAAGACCACGGACACGGCTAGACGAGTCCGGCATAAACATACAATTGATAAAGGCTTAATAGCCGTATAAACATATAAAACAAGAGACAATAAAGCTCAATTTTACCCATTTCGATTCATACTTTGTTTATTTAGTATAACTCATGTTCGACACAATCTTTCTTTAACTAAGTTCCTCTCTTTTACAGATGAACACCGTGCTATGCCCGTCCAGGATACGGCACAACGGAGACACAGGCGCATACGTGCAGCAGGGACCTATTCCAAGGATTCTTTTCAGATTAAGACCCTGCGTAAACCTTTTTTACTGTCTCTTGTTGATACACATCCCCTAGTTTCTTGGTATAACCAAGGAGGAGGCTGGCGTTTTGGCATGTGGCCACATCAGAGTTTTGCGCGTACCTGGACACTAGGGGCTTATTACTAAGGGCGTTATCCCACCCGCCCTCATAAAGACTGAATACCTTAGGGAGTGTCCAGCGTCGCGAGTTTGGCCTTATATGCATGAGCTCTGAATCATGTCTTTGGTCAAATGTTGGGTTTGCCCGGCTCCTGTGTTTTGCTGCCTTACGTTCCGCTCTATCGGCTAAGGCGGCACCAGGAGAACTACTGAGATTGTGCCCCGGTTCGGCCAGGCGAGCACCTCAGTAGAGAAAGCCGAAAACTGACTGTCACGATATAGCGTGAGACTGGTCAACCACTCGATGACATACCGGAATCTTTAGGATTCCTTCGCATTAACGAAGGGTTGTTTCCCGGCCAGGCACATACGCGCCCCGAGTTCGGGCGAGCGCAGGCGCCACCAGGGGCTATATAAGTAACCTCAATGTCAAACTCCTATGGCTAAGTGAAAGTGATAAAGCATCATAGTCCGATTGCCTAGTTCGCTGCGCTATCACCTCCTTTGTAGGACCAAGACGTTGGATCAAGTGTGAAAATGTGCCTTCTGCGAACACCCCCGCATTATGTGCGTGGGGGCTGAAGCCGACGACTGCCATCTTTTAGATTATATATACATATATGTTAAACGGCCGCATAGGAGGTATCATAATACTTGCAGGCACAAGTATAAAAAGCTTCTACAATTTATCAAAATATTGTTTTACAATAATACATGCTATTCGAATATAGTATCCTTCGAGCATTGCGTCTCTATTAAACGAGCGCCTTGCAGAATTTCTTGAAAATAGCGCTCGGCAGGTACTCGGCTTCCATCCGAGTCTAGGGATGCAACATCGGTGGCTTCCATTTCCGCCCAGTATGTCTTGACACGGGCAAGAGCCATCCGTGCACCCTATATGCACGTTGACCTCTTCATCGCATTGATATGCGGCGCCACACCAAGGAACTGCAGCACCAAGTTGAAATAACTTTTCATCTCTGGTCTCTCTGGACACAGATGACTCACGACATACTTCATGGCGAGTCCGGACAACCTATTTAGCTCGGCCCATTCAGCCAAACGACCGGCTAATGACAGTGGACGTTCTGGATTGTGGAACTGCAACCAGAAGAGCTTTTCCACTTCACGATCTTCTTGATCTCGGAAGTGCTCGGCCGCATCTGCGGCACTCGCTGCTAAATCCAGATAGGTGTCCGTTGTACTCCACATCTGGTCTAATGGAGCATGTTTAGGATCACAGAACTTCCTCCGCAGCATAAAGGGCTTTCCAGCCGCGATTTCTCCGGCCTGACGCAGCTCCTCCTTCACAGCTCTCATCGCAGAGCGAGCATCCTTGGCATCGGCAACGGCCTTCTTCAGGTCCGTCTATTCTGCCCGATCTTCTTTTTCAAGAAGCTTGCAACGGTCAGCAGCGTTCTTCAGCTTCACGGCCATCTCGGCCATTTCCTTCTTGCTTCGGCAGTGAGCAACATGTTCGGCTTTCAGCTCTTCAATTGCCTTTCCGGCAGCCGCATCACTTTTCCTGGCTTGCTCCTTGGCTCGGGCAAGTTCCGCCCGAAGATTCTCCATGGCAGCAGCACCATCTGCATCAAGCGCACACATCGTAAGATACTGGCATAAAGCTCCTCTTACCAGGCGCCGCCGAAGGAATTACATACCTTGTGCCTCATCAAACCGCTTGTTGACAAGCGCGATGTCGGCATCTGCCAGGTCAAGTTGCCGCTGTAGCTCGGCAAATCCATCAGTTTGGCTGGCCACGGACACTTCGCCACCTATGTATAAAGGTGGCATATTAGACCTGGGATTATGATCCTCTGTGCGCCGTCACTTTTGACAACACACAGAGTCTCAGGGGCTACTATCTACACAGGGTGCATCTTATTTATGCGCAACTGTCCAAAAAGGGTACATTATTTCGCGTACCTCAAAACCTATCAATAAACTCCTGACGGCCTCGTGCAATCCGCTCTCCGCGGATGAAATCCTCTCAATCACCGTACCCATCAATGCACGGTGCTCCTCTGAGATAGATGCTCGCCCTAGCAGATCCTTCAGCTCCTCCGACCGCGCACCAGACGGCGCCGGACTCGTCGGATGGCCCTTTTCGAAGGCCGGACGCGGAGGGCTTTGGGGGGCCATATGACTACCTTCCGGCCCCGCCGGATTCGGAGAAACCCTCCGCGACGATACCTCAGGGTCGCCTGCCTCGCAAGGCGGTATGGCAGGGGGAGGCGTTCCGCTCTCCATCATCTCCGGAAGAAGATCCCCTGAAGACAAGCTCTGCTGAGAAGGGCTAAGGTCCGAGCTACAAGGTAAATTTTAGATTACTTTTCTCAGATATAAAGGAGGGATTTCTCTCATTTCTTAAAAAGAAAACTCCTCTCTACTTACGGCTTGGTGGAGGGCTGATCCCCTTGAGGGCATAATTCGGCCGAAGTATCCCCCAGCACAGGACCCTCTGGCAAAGATTTCTTCCCCCGCTTTAAGGCCATGGTCTTCGGGTCTTTAGAGGCGGTCCTCTTCTTCCCCTGAGGAGAGGAATTTTCAATTCCTCCCTTCCGGACAACCTCCTTTGAGGAGGCTGTAGCTCCCTTGTCCCCTCCCTCGCTTCCCTTTGAAGGCATAACCTCCAACATCCTGACTAGCACGGGACCTGGCATGGTCTCGGGGAGGGGGGCCAGACACCTGATTAGCTTTGCTTTCGCTATCCACTCCTGTTTAAAGGACAGCTCTTTTAGGGGCAATTTTACGATACATATACGAATAGCGAGTCCAGGCACAAGGCTACTTACTTGAGTATCCGGACGATTGCAGCTCAGACCTGCGTCCTCCGTAGAATCCGGACACACTACTTGTGGTCCGAAGAACAATTTGTACATCTCCACGGGCGTCATGCCAAGAAAATGTTGGAGAACTCGTGGTCCCTCCGGGTTGAACTCCCACAGGCGGAGGGGGTGACGTTTGCAGGGCAGAACTCGGCGAATTAACATAACCTGCGTCACCATGACCAAACTGATGTCTCTTTCTAAGAGATCTCGTATGTGGCCCTGCAATAGGGGATCGTCCTTTGCCGGCCCCCAGTACAGCCCCGTATTGACCCATGACGCTAGTCGTGGCGGGGAACCCGAGCGAAAGGCAGGTGGCGCCACCCACTTAGGGGCCCTGGAAGCGGTAATATAAAACCACTCTTGCTGCCATAAGCTGGACTCCTCTTGAAAAGAGCCCTCGGGCAATGGAGTACCAGCATTCTTGCTTATAAAAGCACCTCCGCACTCCGCATGCTGTCCCTCGATCATCTTTGGCTCTACTTTGAAGGTCTTGAGCCATAGTCTGAAGTGAGGAGTAATACGGAGGAAGGCTTCACACATGACGATGAATGAGGAAATATGGAGGATGGACTCCGGGGCTAAGTCGTGAAATTCCAGCCCATAATAATACATGAGCCCCCTCACGAAGGGATCCGTCGGGAAGCCTAGCCCCCGGAGGAAGTGAGACATGAACACCACACTCTCACCGGGCTTGGGAGTGGGAATGACCTGCCCTTGAGAAGGCAGCCTATGCGAGATTTCGCTGGTCAAGAACCTGGCCTCTCTCAACTTCAGCACGTCCTCCTTCGTGACGGAGGAGGGCATCCATCGGCCTCGAAGGTTGGAACCGGACATTGTCGAAGGTCCAAAACGCCTGAAATGTGGAGCCTTAGGTGTTGGAACTCGAGGCGAAGGGCGAACTCATTTGAGATTGAAAGAAAGGAGTAAGGCCTTGGTCTCTTTATAAGAGGTTGAATACCAAGGGCCTTCCCCGTGACCGTTTGGGACTCGCCTTTGATCGAGAAAATATACCAATGGGTACGGTTGGGTTACCCACACCCGTATTGATGAGAATCCCGAAATAAGGGGACACGATCTTTGCTTTAACAAGACATGCCAAGGAAACCGCCTCGCTAAACGCGCTGAGGTGGGACGATAAAACGATTCGAATAAAGACTTGGCCGTGGTGTGATGACACGCTACGGAATACGTCAGCAGATTAGATTTGTGTAAATATTATTCTCTCTATGGCAATATGTGGAAACTTATTTTGCAGAGCCGGACACTACCTTTGTGTTCAAAATCTTCTATGAAGTATTTGGAGGAGGAACCCACCTTGCAATGCCGAAGACAATCTGCGTGCCGGACTCGTCGTCATTGTAGCCTGGTTCAGGGGCTACTGAGGGAGTCCTGGATTACGGGGTGTCCGGATGGCCGGACTATACCTTCTGCCGGACTCCTGGACTATGAAGATACAAGATTGAAGACTTCGTCCCGTGTCCGGAAGGGACTTTCCTTGGCGTGGAAGGCAAGCTTGGCGATACGGATATGTAGATCTCCTACCATTATAACCGACTCTGTGTAACCCTAGCCCTCTTCGGTATCTATATAAACCGGAGAGTTTTAGTCCGTAGGACGAACAACAATCATACCATAGGCTAGCTTTTAGGGTTTAGCCTCTCTGATCTCGTGGTAGATCTACTCTTGTACTACCCATATCATCAATATTAATCAAGCACGACATAGGGTTTTACCTCCATCAGGAGGGACCGAACCTGGGTAAAACATCGTGTCCCCTGCCTCCTGTTACCATCCGACCTAGACGCATAGTTCGGGAGCCCCTACCCGAGATCCGCTGGTTTTGACACCGACAACGACCTTTAAAGGCGTCATTCCAGGTGTAGAGGCCCATTGCACAGGCTCAATTACACTGGCAGTGGTCTTCGGATCCCTGGATAACTTCCGAAGCGAAGAATTAATCTTCGATATAGTCCTGTTCCGCAGTCGCTATCATGCACTGCTCGGGCGAACCGCATTTGCAAGATTCAATGCGGTACCGCATTATGCATACCTCAAGCTCAAGATGCCAGGACCTCGGGGGGTCATCACAGTTAATGGAAACACAGAACGCTCTCTCCGCACGGAGGAGCACACTATGGCCCTCGCAGTAGAAGCGCAAAGCAGCCTCTCAAGGCAATCCACCAGTTCGGCGTTTCAAGACCCGAACACCTTCAAGCGCGCACGGAGTAATCGGCAACTAGACCACCCGGCACGATCTGAGTTCGCATAGCAATGCGTCCCCCACCCCGGCCCAAGCCAAACGGCGAAATTCGTGCCACGCCTACATAATTACGCATTAAAAATACCATGGGCACAGGTGGGGAGGGGGCACAACTACGGCACGCCCCAATACGCGGCTTAAACCGCACTAGGGGCTTCCCGCTTTGTTATTTTTCTCTTTCAGGACTTTAATATCTGGAAACCCTGTCCGGCAGCATGATTGCCAAACACATGATGCAGCAACCAAGGAGGCAGAAAGCTACGTCACACCACGGAACTCCTAGGTAGATTACGATAATGAGTGAAATATTTTCTTTAATACTATTCCTCAGCTTGCCCCTGGAAGGGACATAGTCCTACTTTTTTCTTATCGCACTATCTGTATCATTCTGCTTTAACACACCTTTTTGAATAAACAATGCATAACATTACGACTATTATTGCATTCTTGTTATATATATATGTGTTCATTAATGACGCCTTGCAACCGTACACTTTGGTACGGCCAATACACCAGGGGCTTAAGTACCCCACATTATGGTGTGAGAAGTTCGAACACTTTCACAAGTGCGGCACCCCGAACTTATAGCATTATATGCATCAGCTCCGAATCATGTCTTTGGTCAAATGTTGGGTTTGCCCGGCTCCTATATTTTGTTACCTTACGTTCCGCTCTATCGGCTAAGGTAGCACTAGGAGAACTACTGCGATTGTGCCCCAGTTCTGCTGGGCTAAGCACCTTAGTAGAGAAAGCTAAAACTGACTGTCATGATAAGGCGAGAGACTGGTCGCTGTTCGGCGAGGTTTCGAGTCCCTAAAGACTTATGCCGCTTAGAGCGAGGAGCCGGTCCTATCCGGATTAAAGGCGTGTATCGCGCCCCAAATTCGGCCTTCCGAATACTAGGGGCTTCGCCGAAATTTAAAATTATAGAATTCTATGGCTAAGTGAGAGTGATAAAGCATTATTAGTCCGGTTGCCTTGTTCGTTGTGCTGAGAACCTCCCTCGAAGGACCCAAAAATGGGAACAAGAGTGCTCAGGTTTATCCCGAACACCCCATCACTCGCGGCATGGGGGCAGAAGCCGAGGACTAGCCATCTCTCAGATTGGATAAACAACCAAACAGAAGGTAATATTTTAAATTCAAACAAGCGTTGCATAGCGCATATGAAACAAGTTTTCATCATACAGGATCACACGAGCAAGTTTACTCAAATATTACATCCTTTGGACATTCGTCCGCTACAAGATGGGCACCCTTCTGGACACCCTCATAATAAATTTCGGGGGTGCGTTGCTCCTTGCCTTGCGGCGGTCCTTCCTTGATCAGCTTCACGGCGTCTAGCTTGGCCCATTGCACCTTCACACGGGCGAAAGCCCGGCGTGCACCTTCGATGCAGGCGGACCGCTTGACGACTTCCAGCCGTGGGCAGGCATCCACAAGCCGCCTCACCAGGCCGAAGTAGGTGTTCGGAAGGGCGTCGCCAGGCCACAGCCGGACTATAAAGCCCTTCATGGCCTGTTCGGCCGCCTTGTGTAGCTCGACCAGCTGCTTTAGCTGGTCGCTCATAGGCACCGGGTGTTTGGTCCCAGTATACTGAGACCAGAACAGCTTCTCCGTTGAGCTTCCCTCCTCGGCCTAGTAAACTGTGCAGCATCTGACACACTGCGGGGCAAATCTGCGAATACTCCTGGAGAGCTCCGGATTCGGGTAAGTAATAGGTAATTTACTTTCACATGCTTGCTTTGCATATAGAATGCCTTACCCGCCGCTATTTTCTTCATCGCGTCAATCTCCTGGAGGGCCTTTTGGGCTTCGGCATTGGCACTCTTTGCGCTCTCGAGGGCCGCGGCAAGCTCAGACTCTCGCATCTTCAAGTCAAGCTCCAACGCCTCGTGCTTCGTCACGAGAGCCTAGAGCTCTTGCTGCACCTCGCCCACCCGAGCCTCTTGCCTTTCCCGCTCAGTTCGCTCCTTGGCCGCTTTATCTTCGGCCTCGAACAACACTTGCTTTAGGGTCGCCACCTCGGTCGTGGCCCCTGGCAAATTCATGATGATCCTGTCATTTTGCAATCACATTCATTTTATACATATCCATAGACTAGGTACTACTTACCTTTGTTCTCCTCGAGCTGCCTCTTGGCAAGGCCGAGCTTGTCCTTGGACCCTTTAAGGTCCTGCTTCAGTGCGGCGACCTCCGCAGTCAGTGCGCAGATGCCATCAACGAAGCCTGCATACGCATATTGACATACTTATATTAGACTCCTGCGATATTGTTTGATCCTCTATTCGGCTTTTCTTTGTGAACACCGAACAGCGCATCAGGGGCTACTGTCTATGCGGTAATATTTTTCCTATATTTTAAACACTTACCTCAAAGCCTGTTAGAAGGCTGGCATAGGCTTCAGTCAATTCGCTCTTGGCAGACTGAACCTTCTGGACCACTGCACTCATTATAGTACGGTGCTCCTCGTTGATGGAAGCGCTGCGAAGCGCTCCCAACAGATTGTCCGGCGCCTCTGGGTGGATATCGGTCACCGGCACAGGCATCTTGCCCCTCTTGGAAGGAGGCCGCCTTCCCGAGTCCGGAACAACTGGAGGTTCCGGCGCGGTGTTCGGCTGAGGGCCGAACTCGGAGCCCTCAGGGGCCTTGTTCCCTCTGCTCACGGAGTCCGGAAGGTCGCCTTGAGGCGCCTCCGGGACTGTCTCCCCTCGACCCGGTGCCTCTTGAGACAATACCTCAGCGTCGTCCGCAGGGCAAGGGGAGGTGGTGGTCGGAAGTGGATCCCTATTCATATCCGACGAGCACAGGGAGCCGTCCGACGATACATCGATACGGGCTCGTGGTGGCCTGCATAATCATATTCGGCGTTAGTAGAAGTAGTGCGACAAAGGAATGCTATGGGTTACTATGGTATCCGAATACTTACGACTTCGCCAGGGGCTTGGCCCTGAGCAGCCACTCGCCTTCGCCTTCGGCGGCGGTGGTGGAATTGTCCGGAAGGAGAGTCCTTCCCTTCTTGGACCCTTCGGCCTCCCCAGTTGGGGCGGCCTTCCTTTTCTTGTCTCCCCCAACTGAAGGGGGAGCATCTTCTTCTCCCTCCTCGTCTTCGGGGAAGGAGTGTGTCGCAGAGTTATCAGACGATGCGTCCGATGACGCCTGGCGTCGGGAACTCTTTCGGGTTCCTTGGCCTTCTTGGTCTTCTCCGGCACCTTGTAAGGAGCCGGAGTCAGCATCTTCGTCAGAAGAGCGTCTGCTGAGCCTTCGGGCAAAGGAGCCGGACAATCGATCTATCCGACCGTCTCCTGCCAGTCCTGTCAAAGGTACGGAAGCTTAGATCCCACTTAGAGTCAAACTATGAAAAACAAGTATCCTGTGAGAGGTAAAACAGCTTACCGCGTTGGCTTGGCGCTTCGCGCAGAATCCTTGATCCTCGGTAGTGGGAGGGGGAACCTCGTCACCCTTGAATAGCACCTTCCAGGAATCCTCGTGAGTTGGGTCGAGGAGCCTATTCGGAGTTCGGTGTTGGGCCGGGTCGAACTCCCACAAGTTGAAAGCCCGTTGTTGGCACGAGAGGATCCGGTGGATGAGCATGACCTGGACTACGTTGACGAGTTTGAGCTTCTTGTTCACCATGTTTTGAATACATGTTTGGAGTCCGGTCAGCTCTCCCGAACTACCCCAGGACAGGCCCTTCTCTTGCCAGGAGGTGAGCCGCGTGGGGATGCCAGATCAGAACTCGGGGGCCACTCCCCATTTAGGGTCACGCGGCTCGGTGATGTAGAACCACCCCAATTGCCACCCCTTTATGGCGCCTCCACACTCGAGCCATGTGACGCTGGGCATCTTGCCCACCATGGCGCCTCCGCACTCTACCTGGCGGCCGCTCACTACCTTCGGCTTGACATTGAAGGTCTTCAGCCATAAGCCGAAGTGGGGCTTGATGCGGAGGAAGGCCTCACACACGACGATAAACGCCGAGATGTTGAGGATGAAGTTCGGGGCTAGATCGTGGAAATCCAGGCCGTAGTAGAACATGAGCCCCCGGACGAATGGGTGGAGAGGGAATCCCAGTCCGCGGAGGAAATGGGTAAGGAACACTACCCTCTCATGGGGCCTGGGGGTGGGGATGAGCTGCCCCTCATCTGGGAGCCGGTGCGCGATGTCGTCGGGCAGGTATCCGGCTCTCCTCAGCTTCTTGATGTGTCCCTCCGTGACGGAGGAGACCATCCACCTGCCTCCCGCTCCGGACATGGTTGGAGAAGGTCGAGGTGGGAAATGCGGACTTGGGCGCTGGAGCTCGAGTGTGCGAAAATGGATGAGCAAAGGAGCAAGAAGGCGTGGATGAAAAGGTGAATCCTTATCCCTTTATATGGGCGGCCAAAACTATGCGCCCCCACTAGCCTGATAAAACTCGCTTATCCCCCAAGCGCTGTAATCGATGGTGCGGTTGGGTTACCCACGCCCATATTGATGAGAATCCCATGATTAGGGGACACGATCTCTGCTTTGACAAGACGTGTCAAAAAACTGCCTCGCGTTATGTGCAGGGCTAGTTAAAGGAAACGGTTCGAATAATCACCGGGCCATGGCATAATGTCGTGTTGCCAAAACAAGTCAGCAAATTGGATTTGTGGAAATATTATTCTCTCTACGGTGGTATGTGGAACTTATTTTGGAGGGTCGGACACTATCCTTGTATTCAAATTCTTCCGTGGTGTATTCAGAGGAGGAACCCGCCTTGCAATGCCGAAGACAACACTGCGCGCCGGACTCATCGTCATTGAAGCCTGGTTCAGGGGCTACTGAGGGAGTCCTGGATCAGGGGGTCTCCGGACAGCCGGACTATATCCTTTGGCCGGACTTTTGGACTATGAAGATACAAGATTGAAGACTTCGTCTCGTGTCTGGATGGGACTCTACTTGGCGTGGAAGGCGAGCTAGGCAATACGGATATGTGTATCTCCTCCTTTGTGACCGACCTTGTGTAACCCTAGCCCTTTCCGGTGTCTATATAAACCGGAGGGTTTTAGTCCGTAGGACAATAACATACAATCATACCATAGGCTAGCTTCTAGGGTTTAGAATCTCCAATCTCATGGTAGATCAACTCTTGTAATACCCATATCATCAAGAATAAATCAAGCAGGGCGTAGGGTTTTACCTCCATCAAGAGGGCCCGAACCTGGGTAAAACATCGTGTCCCCTACCTCCTGTTACCATCCGCCTTAGATGCATAGTTCGGGACCCCCTACCCGAGATCCGCCGATTTTGACACTGACACTAACTGTTACACACAATTTACCAAAATCGGTGGGCCGAATCAGAAAACTCGGTCAGACCGATTTAGTTCATAATGTGACCATTAGGCATTTCGGTGGGACCGATATGATCAACTCGGTAGGACCGATGTGCTAGGGTTAGGGTAAAGCCTCATCTCGGTTTTCCCGATTACACAAACTCGGTGGGACTGATTTGGGTAATAAGTGAAACAGAGAGTTGGCCAAACAAACTCGGTGAGACCGATTGCATATTTCTGTGGGACCGAAATTATTACAGTAGGCAAGAGAGAGTTTGCAAGCCCATCTCGGTGAGACCGAGATCCCATCGGTGAGACTAAATTGGCTAGGGTTTTTGGCAGTGGCTATGTCAACTGAACTCAGTGGCGCCGGATGGAAAATTTCGGTAGGGCCGAGTGTGACTTTAGGTTTGTGACAAATGTGGATGTGAGAAAATTGTTGAGGGCTTTGGAGCATATCACTAAGCACTTTGAGCAAGCAAGCCATTAAGCAACACATCATCCCCTTTTAATAGTATTGGCTTTCCTATGGACTCAATGTAATCTTGGATCACAAAAATAGAAAATGTAGAGTCCTGAGCTTTGAGCTTGAGCCAATCCTTTGTCCTCATCACCTTGAAGGGGTTCCACATCCTCTTGTCCATGCCACTCCATTGTTGAACTTATCTAAAACATACTAGATGAAAACATTAGTCCAACAAGAGATATGTTGACATTAATTACCAAAATCACCTAGGGAGCACTTGTGCTTTCATTGGTCAATGCCTGCTCTCGGCTTGACGCCATCAAGCGGCCGCTCTGCATAGAAGGTGCGCAGATGGCCTTCGCCCGTGTCAAGATACAATGGGCGAAGATGGACGCCGTCAAGCTCGCGACCGAAGGACCGTCCGTGGGCAAGGAGCACCGCACGCCCGAGCGGTATTTTGAAGATGTTCTGAAGGGATCCCGCATTGTAGCGGAGCAATGTGCTAAGGACATTATTTTTGAATGAATACATTCATGTTATCCTGTCTTGTATGATGAAAACAATGTTGATATGTAATATAATGCTTTGTTGTTTATTATTTAAAGTTTTACCTCCTGTGTGGCCGTTTTATCAAGAATGAGAGTTGGCCAGTCGTCGGCTTCAGCCCCCACGTAGGTAGTATGGGGGTGTTCGGGATGAATCTAAACACTCTTTATCCACGAATTTGGTCCTTAAAGGAGATGTTTAGCGCAACGAACCAGGAAATCGGACTATGTGGCTTTACCACCCTCACTTAGCCATAGGAGTTTGACAATAAAAATTTAGGCGCAGCCCCTAGAATCTGAACAAGGGTGTTGTAAACACCTGATCAGATAAGAACTGATTCATCGCATAATGCATAAAAAAATTGCTAAATATTTGAAACCTCCGAAGAGCTGACCGGTTCACGCCGCATCATGACAGTCAGTTTTCGGCTTTCTCTACTGAGGTGCTCATCCGGATAAACCAGGACACAATCGCAGTAGTTCTCCCTTTACTACCCTAGTCGATATAGTGGAACATAAGTTAGTAAGCATAGGAGCCGGGCAACCCAACTATTGACCAAAGACATGATTCGGAGCCAATGCATATATTGCTAAATTCAGGGTGCCAAACTACACTGTAAAAAGTGTTCGGACTTTGTTGCCGTATTATGGGGCGCAATGAAGCCCTTGGCGGACAAAATCGTACCGAAGTATGCGGGTGCGAACAACACCAATCATCCCTAGGCAAACTCTAAGTTGTGACAAACAAATGCATGATCAGATCTAGCATAATTCTAAGGTGAAAGCTACAAATGAGGATTGCATTATTTCTTTGCATGGATCAAAGAGAGTTGAGGACGACTCTTCATCAAGGGATGGAGGATGATGAGCACATGGGTACATCATACACGACATTTCAGAAAAGTGCACAATTTCGTTGGAAAGAATTACTAAGCCGAATCAAGCAAACACATGACCAGGTGAACGCTAACTTAAGTTTACCTTGTAGCTATCATGACACAACTATCCTTTCATCCCCATTATTGTTGGTTGAACTTAGGTATCACATGGAAGAAATCCGACAACCTATGAGCTATTGAAGCAACCGGTTTGGAGGAACAAGTTTGGAGAAAACAAGTTTCAAGTGAAGCTGATGCTGATGCTGTCAGTTTTTACCTCTGATGTTTCGTGGTGGTACACCCATATGGTGGAGATACGGGGTCATAGTGGTACATCAACACAAGCTAAATCAAATTAACTTTCCAATTCAAAAAACCTCACATCATTTGGAGTTGTGAGTCAAAAGTACTAGTCATTCTCGTGGAAGGTGTCCAGACTATGAGGGCTTTGCGAATTTCCGAGGAGCTCTCCAACAACTCCCAAAGTTGAGTGCTTATTCACCCAAGAAAGCCATGCAAACCTGCTTACTTTTGAAACCATTTTCACACCTAGCCAACGGGGGGTTGTCCCTGCTATAAAACCCCACCTCCCCATCCTATAAACAAAAACCTTTTATCAAACCATTCAGCTACAAGCTTATGCAGCAAGACTGGTAGAGAGATCCAAGAGATCTTGCTACCTTTGCTCTTGTGAGTTCATTCGGACTCGCGAGAAGGAGCCTCTGGTTCCCCCTAGTTCGTGCTCTATGGTTCCGGCCATTTTGTTTGGATTAGTCCCAGTTTGTGGTTCTGCGATTGTTCGGACAGCGGGTTGGAGTTCTTGTAGCTTCGGCCAGCCTTCCCCAACGTACGGGTTGCATCCAACCTTGGAGATACAAAGCTAGTTATCTCGGCTGCTTGCAGCTAGTTATCCCTCCTGATTTGATCGTACAACGTGAAGATCGGGCCACCCTCGAGCGTGAACTCGTTCTTCGGGTTCCCACCTATCATCTAGCATGAGAGCCTATGTTGACACGGTAGGATCTGTTATCTAAGTTTATCTTGCTATCATCACTTTAGATCGAGTGTTTTTCATGCTATATTTTCTGTCCTAGAAGTCCAAAGCCCCACCAAAAATAAATCCAAGCCTTGTTGGTGATGAGATCTTGTTGTTGCATACCTTGCATGTTCTTCATCTTTTAGATCTGCACCAAGTTCATCTTCATAGTTGCTTTCAGATTGGGTTGTTGTGCTTTGGAAAAAGAGAGAAAAAATAGTGTCAAAAAAATAATCAAAGAAACAAAAAAAAGAGTGGCAAAAAAAGTGAAGAGAGAAAAAGAAAAGTGTTGTGTAAGATCCAAAAGTTTCAGCTTGATACAAAATTTTCAGAAGATTGTGTGTTGTGTTTTACAATCTTGGTGCAAAGGTGCAGCAGATCCATCCACGTATTTTTCTTGGTTTGCATCAACTTGATTTCAGCACAAGCCCCTTTTTGTTTACCCCACCGAGCTCCACAAAAAATCGAAACTAGTTCTTTGATCCCTGTCTTTCAATCGCTTTAACACATCCGGGAGAAGCGCGATCTTATGTGAACTCATAAGAACTTTGGTGAGTAAGAGGTGAGGTTGTGTGATTCCACAAAATTATCCTATTCCAGTTTTTAGCCCCACTAACATGGCAAGATCTACATCCAGTATTCAAGGAGAAAATCAAGGGGAAGAAGATGCCCCATTCACACATGCTGAGTTTCTAGAATTACGAAACATGCTTCAAGAATATCAGAGGAGGCTTAATGAGCGTCTTCAAGTAGAGGGTGATGGGGTTCGACACTGACAATACCCCATTCCTCATGAAGTGCAAAAAATAAGACATGCTCGAGAGCTTGATGCTGCTGCTCGTGGGCGTGTCACTAGTACTCATGAAGTGCAACAAAGAAGACATGCTCGAGGGCTTGATGTTGCTGCTTGTGGGCGTGTCACTACTGCTCAATAAGTGCAGTGAGGAGGACATGCTCGAGGGCACGGTGTTTCTTCTCGTGAGTGTGACAGTGCTGCACCTAAAGTGCAACAAGGATGTCATGCTCGACGGAGAAGTTGTGGCACCCATCGGCACAACAACGACCCACCGCAAAGCATGACTGTGGTTGATGGAGCGGCTCCGGTGATTCATAGCCCATGTTCATCTAAGAACCTCACTCCTAATGTTGGCATCTAAACCACCACCATTGTCCCAACATCCAGGAAACATGTGCCACAAATTCCATGTGAGGAAGAGAGCCCACAATCCAAAATCCCACAACATGAGAGTGATAAGAAAAGCACGTTGAGTGGCTCCACCAAATGTGAGGAAAAGTGTCCACTTTCCACAATTCCATATATTGAGAGTGATAAAAAAAGTGAGGTGAGTGAGCCCACAAAATGTGAGGATCAGATTGATCATCATGAGAATAGGGAAATGAAAGATCTCCACTAGGATATACCACACATTCAGCGAGAGAGGATAAATGACTTGAATTAGTCCACAAAATGTGAGATTGAGATCATTCCACACCACATTAGAGAGATGAGTGAACCACAACATAATATACCACATCATCCAATAGAGAGGATTACTGAGTCCACCAAATGTGAGCTTGAGGTGTTTCCCCATAATACGAAAGAAATGAGTGATCCACCAAATGAAAAGAGAGAGGAGTATTCAATTACTATCCTTTCACAAAATCCTCTTTCTTTGCAATACGTGCTGGTGCAAAAGACATACATATCATCTCTCTTGCAACGTTGGGAGATTGAAATCCAAGAACAAATATGGAGGACATGGAGTACCACTACACAAGGTACATGTGTGAAGATTGATTTTCAAAAATAAATTCAAGTACTCAATGAGGTAAAACAAAAAGGATCTTCCATTTTGACGAATCCTGAGGTATGCACTTATGAGTTTTTGAAGCAATGGCGTGATAAGATTAGAGAAAAATTGGTTGGTACATCATCCATCCAGCAATTTGATTTTGTTAATCTTGAAGAAACTATAAAATATCCAATAAAATTGAATGTTGCACATGATTATTCATCATTTTGTTTTCCTAGTCATTTTGTGTTGTCCTCGTGCTATAATTTTGTAGACCAAATGAAGTCGAGGACGACTTTTCTCCTAGAGAGGGAGGCTGGTATGAACATGATTATGGCGGGTTACAAATTTATACTCCATGGAATTGTTTGCTGGAAGGAACTCCTAAGTCAAACAAAGCATCATATTGGCATCGCCCATAAGATAGCAAAGTCGAAAAATAAAATTCAACATATCATTAAGCGCTTGCACTATGATCTGGTGTTGCCTTGCTTTGTTTTGTGTTATGACCAGGTAGAGTCGACAACGACTCCTTTTCAAGAGAGGGGGGATGATGAGGATATCTTGGTCATTGAAACAACACCAATCATCCCTAGGAAAACTCTAAGTTCTGACAAATAAATGCATGATCAGGTCCAGCACATTTCTAAGGTGAAAGCTACAAATGAGGATTGCACTATTTCTTTGAATGGATATTATCTACTTCCATTCTGCTTATCTTTTGCAGATCAAAGAGAGTCAAGGACGACTATTCATCAAGGGAGGGAGGATGACGAGCACATGGCTACATCATACACAACATTTCATAAAACTACACAATTTAGTTAGAAAGAATTATTAAGCCGAATCAAGCAAACACATGACCAGGAGAACACTAACTTAAGTTTACCTTATAGCCGTCATGACACAACTATGCTTTCATCTCCATTATTGTTGGTTGAACTTAGGTATCACATGGAAGAAATCCAACAACCTATGATCTACTGAAGCAACCGGTTTGGAGGAACAAGGTTGGAGAAAACAAGTTTCAAGTGAAGATGATGCTGATGCTGTCAGTTTTTACCTCTGATGTTTCGTGGTGGTACACCCATATGGTGGAGAGACGGGGCCATAGTGGTACATCAACAGAAGCTAAATCAAGTTATCTTTCCAATGCAAAAAACCTCACATCATTTGGAGTTGTGAGTCAAAAGTACTAGTCATTCTCGTGGAAGGTGTCCAGGCTGTCAGGGCTTTGCGAATTTCCGAGGAGCTCTCCAACAACTCCCAAAGTTGACTTCTTATTCACCAAAGAAAGCCATGCGAACCTGCTTACTTTTGAAACCATTTTCACACCTAGCCAAGGGGGGTTGTCCCTGCTATAAAACCCCATCGCCCCCATCCTCTAAACAAAAACCTTATATCAAACCATTCAGCTACAAGCTTATGCAGCAAGACTGCTAGAGAGATCCAAGAGATCTTGCTACCTTTGCTCTTGTGAGTTCATTCGGATTCGCGAGAAGGATCCTCTGGTCCCCCCTAGTTCGTGCTCTACAGTTCCGACCGTTTTGTGTGGATTAGTCCCGGTTTGTGGTTCTGTGATTGTTCGGACAGCGGGTTGGAGTTCTTGTTGCTTCGGCCAGCCTTTCCCAACATACGTGTTGCATCCAACCTTCGCAGGTACAAAGCTAGTTATCGTGACTGCTTGCAGCTAGTTATCCCTCCTGATTTGATCGTATGACGTGAATATCGGGCCACCCTCGGGCGTGAACTCGTTCTTCGGGTTCCCACCTATCATATGGAATCAGAGCCTTCGTTGACACAGTAGGATCTGTTATCCAAGTTTATCTTGCTATCATCTCTTTAGATCAAGTGTTTTCATGCTATATTTTCTGTCCTAGAAGTCCAAAGCCCCACCAAAAATAAATACAAGCCTTGTTGGTGCTAAGATCTTGTTGTTGCATACCCTGCATGTTCTTCATCTTTTAGATCTGCACCAAGTTCATCTTCATAGTTGCTTTCAGATTTGGTTGTTATTCTTTGGAAAAAGGGAGACAAAAAAAGAGTAGCAAAAAAAGAATCAAAGAAAGAAAAAAAGAGTGGCGAAAAAAGTGAAGAGAGAAAAAGAAAAGTGTTGTGTAAGATCCAAAAGTTTCAGCTTGATACACAATTTTCAGAAGCTTGTGTGTTGTGTTTTTCAATCTTGGTGCAAAGGTGCAGCAGATCCATCCACATATTTTTCCTGGTTTGCATCAACTTGATTTCAGCACAACCCCCTTTTTGTTTACCCCACCGAGCTCCACGAAAAACCGAAGCTAGTTCTTTAATCCCTGTCTTTCAATCGCTTGAACACATCCAGGAGAAGCACGATCTTATGTGAACTCATAAGAAGTTTGGTGAGAAAGAGGTGAGGTTGTGTGATTACACAAAATTATCCTATTCCACTTTTTAGCCCCACTAACATGGCAGGATCTACATCGAGTATTCAAGGAGAAAATCAAGGGGAAGAAGATGCCCCATTCACACATGCTGAGTTTCTGGAATTACGGAACATGCTTCAAGAATATCAGAGGAGGCTTAATGAGCGTCTTCGAGTAGAGGGTGATGGGGTTCGACACCGACAATACCCCATTCCTCATGAAGTGCAACAAATAAGACAGGCTCGAGAGCTTGATGTTGCTGCTCGTGGGCGTGTCACCAGTACTCACGAAGTGCAACAAAGAAGACATGCTCGAGGGCTTGATGTTGCTGCTTGTGGGCGTGTCACTACTGCTCAATAAGTGCAGAGAGGAGGACATGCTCGAGGGCATGTTGTTTCTTCTCATGGGCGTGACAGTGCTGCACCTAAAGTGCAACAAGGATGTCATGCTTGAGGGAGAAGTTGCGGCACCCATCGGCACAACAACGACCCACCGCAAAGCATGACCGTGGTTGATGGAGCGGCTCCGATGATTCATAGCCCTTGTTCATCTAAGAAGCTCACTCCTAATGTTGGTATCTCAACCACCACCATTGTCCCAACATCCAGGAATCATGTGCCACAAATTCTATGTGAGGAAGAGAGCCCACAATTCAAAATTCCACAACTTGAGAGTGATAAGAAAAGCAAGTTGAGTGGCTCCACCAAATGTGAGGAAGAGTATCCACTTTCCACAATTCCATATATTGAGAGTGATAAAAAAGTGAGGTGAGTGAGCCCACAAAATGTGAAGATCGGATTGATCATCATGAGAATAGGGAAATGAAAGATCTCCACCAAGATATACCACACATTCAGCGAGAGAGGATAAATGACTTGTGTCAGTCCACAAAATACGAGATTGAGATCATTCCACACCACATTAGAGAGATGAGTGAACCACAACACAATATACCACATCATCCAATAGAGAGGATTAGTGAGTCCTCCAAATGTGACCTTGAGGTGTTTCCCATAATACAAAAGAAATGAGTGATCCACCAAATGAAAAGAGAGAGGAGTATTCAATTTCTAACCTTTCACAAAATCCTCTTTCTTTGCAATATGTGCAGGTGCAAAAGACATACATATCAGCTCTCTTGCAACGATGGGAGATTGAAATCCAAGAACAAATATGGAGGACATGGAGTACCACTACACAAGGTACATGTGTGAAGATTGATTTTCAAAAATAAATTCAAGTGCTCAATGAGGTAAAACAAAAAGGATCTTCCATTTTGACAAATCCAGAGGTATGCACTTATGAGTTTTTGAAGCAATGGCGTGATAAGATTAGAGAAAAATTGGTTGGTGCATCATCCATCCAGCAATTTGATTTTGTTAATATTGAAGAAACTATAAAATATCCAATAAAATTGAATGTTGCACATGATTATTCATCATTTTGTTTTCCTAGTCATTTTTATTGTCCTCGTGCTATAATTTTGTAGACCAAATGAAGTCCAGGACGACTTTTCTCCTAGAGAGGGAGGCTGGTATGAACATGATTATGGTGGGTTACAAATTTATATTCCATGGAATTGTTTGCTGGAAGGAACTCCTAAGTTGAAAAAAGCATCATATTGGCATCGCCCATAAGATAGCAAAGTTGAAAAATAAAATTCAACATATCATGAAGCCCTTGCACTATGATCTCGTATTGTCTTGCTTTCTTTTGTGTTATGACTAGGTAGAGTCGAGGACGACTCCTTTTAAAGAGAGGGGTGATGATGAGGATATCTTGGTCATTGAAACAACACCAATCATCCCTAGACAAACTCTAAGTTGTGATAAACAAATGCATGATCAGATCCAACACAATTCTAAGGTGAAAGCTACAAATGGGGATTGCATTATTTATTTGCATGGATATTATCTACTTCCCTTCTGCTTATCTTTTGCAGATCAAAGAGAGTCGAGGATGACTCTTCATCAAGGGAGGGATGATGACGAGCACATGGGTACATCATACATGAAATTTTAGAAAAGTGCACAATTTAGTTGGAAAGAATTACTAAGCCGAATCAAGCAAACACATGACTAGGTGAACGCTAACTTAAGTTTACCTTGTAGCCATCATGACACAACTATGCTTTCATCTCTATTATTGTTGGTTGAACTTAGGTATCACATGGAAGAAATCCAACAACCTATGATCTATTGAAGCAACCGGTTTGGAGGAACAAGTTTGGAGAAAACAAGTTTCAAGTGAAGCTGATGCTGATGCTGTCAGTTTTTACCTCTGATGTTTCATGGTGGTACACCCATATGGTGGAGAGACAGGGCCATAGTGGTACATCAACAGAAGCTAAATCAAATTATATTTCCAACGCAAAAAAACCTCACATCATTTGGAGTTGTGAGTCAAAAGTACTTGTCATTCTCGTGAAAGATGTCCAAGCTGTCAGGGCTTCGCAAATTTCCGAGGAGCTCTCCAACAACTCCCACAGGTATAAAGCTACTTATCCCGGCTGCTTGCAGCTAGTTATCCCTCCCGATTCGATCCTACGATGTGAAGATCAGGCCACCCTCGGGCATGAACTCGTTGATCGGGTTCCCACCTATCATTATCAAAAGAGCAAACTAGTGCCACAAAAGTTGGGATGCAAACTGTTTCCATTATGGTTTGATTAATACGTCAAAGTGTATTTGTACAAGTAGTGCAATAAGAAACAAGGCTATTTAAAATGCCATAACCAATGGAGAGCTGCGTGCGGGTCCTGAAAACAGGTAGAGTGACCGTTAAAGAGACCACCTATAAATTCCGTTATACGTGAATATCTTGTGCTGTCTTAGTGTATCTATCCTTTCGAAAGGACCTGTGATTAGGCCGTCGGGAAGGGCCTATGGAAAAGAAACTGAAAAGAAAGCAAAAAGGAGAAAAAGTGAAAGTATGTGTGTCTAGGGGAGTGATACGTCTCCAACGTATCTATAATTTTTTCTTGCTCCATGCTATATTATCTTCTGTTTTGGACATTATTGGGCTTTATTATCCACTTTTACATTATTTTGGGACTAACTTATTAACCCAGAGCCCACTGCCAGTTTCTGTTTTTTCCCTTGTTTTAGAGTATCACAGAAAAGGAAAAATCAAACGGAGTCCAATTGACCTAAAACTTCATGGAACTTATTTTTGGAAGGAAAGCAACCCGGGAGACTTGGATCCACGTCAAGGAAGCTTCTAGGCAGCCATGAGATAGGGGGCGCGCCCACCGCCCCTGGGCGCGCCCTCCACCCTCGTGGGCCCCTCGTGGCTCCCCTGACGCACTTCTTCGGCCTATATATCTCCATATACCCTAAAATGATCGGGGAGCACAATAGATCGGGAGTTCCACCGCCAGAAGCCTCCGTAGCCACCGAAAGCCAATCTAGACCCGTTCCGGCACCCTGCCGAAGGGGGCAATCCCTCTCCGGTGGCCATCTTCATCATCCCGGTGCTCTCCATGACGAGGAGGGAGTAGTTCTCCCTTGGGGCTGAGGGTATGTACCAGTAGCTATGTGTTTGATCTCTCTCTCTCTCTCTCGTGTTCTTGAGGTGATACGATCTTGATGTATCGCGAGCTTTGCTATTATAGTTGGATCTTATGATGTTTCTCCCCCTCTACTCTCTTGTAATGGATTGAGTTTTTCCTTTGAAGTTATCTTATCTTATTGAGTCTTTAAGGATTTGAGACTTGATGTATGTCTTGCACGTGCTTATCTGTTGTGACAATGGGATATCATGTGATCCACTTGATGTATGTTTTGGTGATCAACTTGCGGGTTCCGCCCATGAATCTATGCATAGGAGTTGGCACACGTTTTTGTCTTGACTCTCCGGTAGAAACATTGGGGCACTCTTTGAGGTTCTATGTGTTGGTTGAATAGATGAATATGAGATTGTGTGATGCATATCGTATAATCATACCCACGGATACTTGAGGTGACATTGGAGTATCTAGGTGACATTAGGGTTTTGGTTGATTTGTGTCTTAAGGTGTTATTCTAGTACGAATTCTAGGGCTGTTTGTGACACTTATAGGAATAGCCCAACGGATTGATTGGAAAGCATAACTTTGAGGTGGTTTCGTACCCTACCATAATCTCTTTGTTTGTTCTCCGCTATTAGTGACTTTGGAGTGACTCTTTGTTGCATGTTGAGGGATAGTTATGTGATCCAATTATGTTATTATTGTTGAGGGAACTTGCACTAGTGAAAGCATGAACCCTAGGCCTTGTTTACTAGCATTGCAATACCGTTTATGCTCACTTTTATCATTAGTTACCTTGTTGTTTTTATATTTTCAGATTACAAAAACCTTTATCTACCATCAATATACCACTTGTTTCACCATATCTTCGCCGAACTAGTGCACCTATACAATTTACCATTGTATTGGGTGTGTTGGGGACACAAGAGACTCTTTGTTATTTGGTTGCAGGGTTGCTTGAGAGAGACCATCTTCATCCTACGCCTCCTATGGATTGATAAACCTTAGGTCATCCACTTGAGGGAAATTTGCTACTATCCTAAAAACCTCTGCACTTGGAGGCCCAACAACGTCTACAAGAAGTTTGTGTAGTAGACATCAGGGAGGTCGAGCCGTATTATGGATCACACTCTGGTTATGCCTCCTTCTATGCCCATGGTATTTTGAGTGCGTAGTTATGTACGCGTGGTACGAATGCCGCCACTTGGTAGGGGCTGGGACGGAGGCCGAATTGCTAGTCGAGTTCTTGACGAGCCGGGCTGTCCTGCTACGAAGTAGTTCGGACTCGTTTGACGGTGTCCGGGAGCTCGGCCGCCGAATTGAGGTTCTGCTTGGAGAGCCCGCTCTGTACTTCTACTGCTAAAGCAGCAGTGTGCTCCTCAATATGGAGGGAGCATTCCGTTTTTCCATTGACTGTTATGACGCCGAGTGGTCCGGATATCTTGAGCTTGAGATAAGCATAGTGTGGCACCACATTGAATCAAGCAAATGCGGTTCGTCCGAGCAGTGCGTGATAGCCACTGCGGAACGGGACGATATCGAAGATTAACTCTTCGGTTCGGAAGTTGTCCGGAGATCCGAAGACAACCTCTAGGGTGATTGAGCCCATACAGCGGGCCTCTTCACCTGGTATGACTCCTTTAAAGGTAGTCTTTGTGGGCTTGATCCTTGAGGGATTAATACCCATTTTGCGCGTTGTATCCTGATAGAGCATGTTCAGGCTGCTGCCACCATACATGAGGACTCGCGTGAGATGGAATCCATCAATAATTGGGTCAAGGACTAGCGCGGCTGAACCGCCATGATGGATACTGGTCGGGTGGTCCCTGCGATCGAAAGTGATCGGGCAGGAAGACCATGGGTTGAATTTTGGGGCGACTGGCTCTATCGCATAGACGTCCCTGAGTGCGCACTTGCGCTCCCTCTTGGGGATATGGGTAGCGTATATCATGTTCACCGTTTTGATTGGAGGAGGAAACTTCTTCTGTCCCCCTGTGTTCGGTGGACGGGCCTCCTCGTCGTCGTTCTCACTTTGCGACCCCTTCTCCTTGTCTTCGGCATTTAACTTGTCGGCCTATTTGAAGACCCAACAACTCCTGTGGGTATGGTTGGCTGGTTTATCAGGGGTGCCATGGATCTGACATGGGCAATCGAGTATGCGGTCCAGGCTGGAAGGGCCCTGATTATTTCTTTTATATGGCTTCTTCCGTTGGCCGGTCTTGGAGCCATTGAATCCGGCGTTGACTGTCGTGTCATCTGTATTATCACCGTTGCTTCGACGCTTGTTTCTGTTGCGTCGAGGCTTGCCGTTGCTATTTCTGGCTTCCGAAGTGTTGGGTTCGCTTGTATTGTTATTGCTATGGGCTAGCTAGCTATCTTCGCCTGCACAAAAGCGGGTCATGAGTGCCATGAGGCCGCCATGGACTTCGGCTTTTCTTGGCCAAGGTGTCGGGCGAGCTATTCGTCCCGGATGCTATGTTTAAAGGCCGCTAGGGCTTTGACATCCGGACAGTCGACGATCTAGTTCTTTTTGGTTAAGAATCTAGTCCAGAATTTCTTGGCTGACTCTCTAGGTTGTTGGATTATGTGACTCAAGTCATCGGCATCCGGAGGTCGAACATATGTACCTTGGAAGTTGTCAAGGAAGGCTTCTTCCATGTCCTCCCAGCTGCCAATGGAGTTTTTAGGCAGGCTGTTCAGCCAGTGTCGGGCTTGCCCCTTGAGTTTTAGGGGGAGGTATTTGATGGCATGAAGATCGTCGCCGCGGGCCATGTGAATATGGAGAATAAAGTCTTCAATCCATACCGCAGGATCTGTGGTTCCATCATATGATTCGATATTCACAGGTTTGAACCCTTCTGGGAATTCATGTTCCATTACTTCATCAGTGAAGAAAAGGAGGTGTGCGGCGCCTCTATATCGGGCCAGGTCGCGACGTAGTTTAGATGGAGTCTATCTACGATTTTCGGCTCAGACGTAATTGTGCTTGCCATGTTCGGCTTGATAGCCGTCGTCGCGCGTCAGGGCATGCCCCCGTGATCCGTAGATCGATCTGGCCGGACATGCTTTATTCTTCAGGCCCTGCCGGAGATCATACGTGTATGGCCGAGCTGTTTTATCCCTGCCTTTACTGCAAGGTAGTACGGGCTGGTGTTCGGCTTGAGTTGTCGTTTTGTCCTGGCCGCGAGGTGGTCGATCAGTCGCATTACGTGCTAATGGTGCGGGCTCAAGTGCCTCGCGATCGAATTGGGGTAGCAGTTTACACTTCAGATAACTTTTTGTTGGGCGCTCAAGGCCGTATTTTTCTACTTACAGGACATCCGTTCATCTATCATTGAGCAGGTCTTGATCAACTTGATGTTGCTGCTGCTTTTTCAGGCTCCTTGCAGTGGCTATTAGCTGTTTGTTAAAGCGCTCCTGCTCGAGAGGTTCCTCAGGCACGATAAGTCTTCGTCACCGAGGCTCACCTCATCCTCGAAGAGCGGAAGATAATTGCTATCCTCCGAGTCTTTGTGCACGGCCTATTCATCAGGGCTGACTCGCCCATCTTCCCGTTCGTCCTATCCGGAAGTTGGCTCGTCGAGGTCCTCATTGTCTTCGGCATTGTCTAGAGTATTATTTTCTCCTGTGCCGATATTGCTGTCTTTCTCACGGCGTGACTTAGAACGGCACCGCTGTCGTCGGCGCTTTGGCTGTGTCTCAGGAGGTTTATCTTCCACTGGGTCTTCTTTGTCATTGTCGTTAACTTCTTTGGGTGTGTCCACCATGTATACATCGTAGGAGGAGGTGGCCGTCCAGCGCCCGGTAAATGGCGGATCTTGGGCCTGCTCCTCTTCGGCATCGTCGTCCATACCATAGATGTCTCCGGAGTCGGAGTCGAGCATGTCGGTTAGATCTTCAATAGTGGCTATTAAGTGGGAGGTGGGTGGGAAGCGAAATTCCCCGTCATCAGCCCCCCAGTTCAAACCGGATATAATTCGGTTGTGAGTCCCCTGCTAAAGAGAGGGTTTTTAACGAGTTTAACACATCGCCTAAAGGTGAGTGCCGGAAAATGTCCGCGGAACTAAATTCGATGATTAGCGCCGGGTAAGGCTCGGCGGACGCGGATGCACGTAGTTCAGAACCGATGGCCGGAGATGGATCCGTGGGTCCGGTGGCGCAGACCCCGCTCGAGGTTGGGTCTGTGTGCGGCTCAAACGCCGCTGAGTCTACGGCTTCCGTGGCGGGGTTAAGCTTCCCATCTTCGGATGGCGTAAGCTACTCTGGATCTAGGGCCAGAGCGCTTACAGGCGTGATCTCATGTGTATGGTCCGATGACAGATTTAGGTCATGTTCATCGCGGTGGCAGGGAGCGGCTGCCATGGGCTCAAATCCGTCGAAGATCAAGTCTCCGCGGATATCATCGACATAGTTCAAGCTTCCAAAGCTGACCTGGCAGCTAGGGGCGTAGCTGTCGATCTGCTCTAGATGGCCAAGCAAGTTGGCCCGCAGTGCGAAGCCGCCGAATACGAAGATCTGGCTGGGGAGAAAGACACCCCCCGGGCAGCATTGTTGTAGATGATGGATGGAGCCGTCGAACCTTCTGATGACGGCACAACGGAACTCTCATTGAAAGCACCAATGTCGGTGTCAAAACCGGCAGATCTCGGGTAGGGGGTCGCGAACTGTGCGTCTAAGGTTGATGGTAACAGGAGACAGGGGACACGATGTTTACCCAGGTTCGGGCCCTCTCTATGCAGGTAATACCCTACTTCCTGCTTGATTGATCTTGATGAATATGAGTATTGCAGGAGTTGATCTACCTCGAGATCGTAATGGCTAAAACCCTAGATGTCTAGCCTATACTATTATGCTTGTCTCCACGGACTAAACCCTCTGGTTTATATAGACACCAGAGGGGACTAGGGTTATACAAAGTCGGTTACAGAGAAAGGAATCTTCATATCCGAATATCAAACTTGCCATCCACGCTAAGGAGAGTCCCATCCGGACACGGGTGAGAGTCTTCGGTCTTGTATCTTCATGGCCCAACAGTCCGGCCCATGTCCAACAGGACGGACGCCCGAGGACCCCTTAGTCCAGGACTCCCTCGACCATGCCGGGAAGGTTGCAACTGTTGGTGCATAAGTCAGGAGTACTAGGGACCCCGTCCCTAGTGCACTGATAGTAGACTACCCCGGTTGAAGCATTGCAGTAATGCCCAATGCGTCGTCAAATCACAAAACCCCATCTTTGCAGCAGTAAGTTGGACGGAGCAAGCAACCATCATTTCACTCTTCTCCCTCATCTTCCTCTCTTGAAGAAAACCCCAACTCACTTCTCCCTCATCTTGTTCCTCATTTCTTCAAGAAAACCCCAACGCGCTTCTCACATTGTTCTTCTCTCCCAAAGAAGGAAAGGTGAGCGTATCAATGGTGTTGCTTCTGGCCAAGGCCCCGTCATCCTTTGCAACCCCGTGACTGAGCCTAACTCCCTCTCAGTTCTTCTTTTAGGTTTCTGATTATGGTTTTCTTTCCTTTTATTTCTATTTGACAGTTTCTTGATGGACCCTGGAGCACCGACCAAAGTGATGTCTATGGCTCTGGCCAAAACCTTCGAGGCTCAGGGTATGAAAAAGTGCAAGCACGTCCCCGAGACTACCACATACAAGCTCAAGGCCATCGCCCTGTTCAAGCCCCCGTCTCTGGGATCCCTCGTTAAGTCAGTCCAGATAATATCTCTTCTTGACAATCTTTTTGGCGATCTTGATCGTGTTTTTTCATCTAACTTGCAAAGTGCTTGATAATATACGAGGTTTGTGTAATGTACACAAAATATTAGTAGTACATTCTGGGCGATCTTGCATGTGATTTTTTGTGCCAAATGACGGTTCTAAATGGCTCTTTTGACCAAAACATGTGAGAGGTTAACATGCATATGATGTTTGCACATAACACTGATTTCTTATAGATTACTTTCAACTACTTTATGAACATCAATGCTAGCTGTAGGAAATGCAAGATTTTAGCTCTCATGCATTGGAAGCGAATATAGTAGGCTCAGTAACTTGTGTTACGGAGATTGCAAGTAATCCCTCTGTTCACAAATATAAGATGTTCTATCTTTTTGTGTATCTCATGTAGCATATTTTAGTGTCTGCTTTCACTCATTTTTTTGTTTATATGTAGTGTTATATGGAGTAAAATATCGAAAATCATCTTATATTTGTGAACGGAGGTAGTGATAAAATATTTGGTTTCTGTTTGAATTAGAACCAGGTCTGCTTTGGATATGAAGTTCTCAAAGTCATGCCGGGTGAACTGGAAGACCTGAGGACGTGTGCTACTAAACAATCTAGCTATTGTGTCCTTGTAGCCACATGTCATGAACAAGTGTTTTCTTGTAGCATTGTTGTCAGGCGTGTTCTCGAGGGTGTACTTCACCGCAACAATTTCCTAGCCGCGCCTTCGATTATGAAGGGTGTGGTGCTTGTAAAGCTTCCCGACAAATCCGATGTAGACTGTCTTCATTGTCATGTTTTATGAGTGGAAAGACCACTTTGTTTGGTTCTCCAAGGTTGACGATATGGCAAAGGTGCTGGTAGACATCTCTCATGAAGTCCATGGCATGGTCTGTTATGTGGGACACATCCCGTAGATCGGTGGCAAGAAATAGTCTGCAGAGTTTAATTAGTGCAACTTTGTTTGTCTGTAGTAAGTAATATTGTTCAGTACTCGATTTGTGTGTGTGGACCCTGTATGGTTTAGTACTATTGCTTTTGTTGTTTGGTGAATCCTGAGAATAGTCTATGTTAATGTTTGTCCACTTAATTCAGTTCGTATATTTTGAAGTATCCAGATCATCTTTTTGTGAGGACGTTGGGATTATATATCAATTATGGTTACACTCCAATACATGTATGCATTGCAGGGTTTATCGCACCCACTAGGATTTCTAGTCCCACGGATGTTTGCTCCATCCGAGTTGTCACAACTTTTGGACTATCCTGCTTGTCGGAGTAAGGGGGGCTTGCATGCCACACATAATTGGACGATCAACCTTCAATTTAGAACTTGAACATAGTGATATCCTAGTAAGGATTCACTCATGTCACATTAAGTAAATCTCATTGATTTACTGTCATGTTTTCTTACCTTTGCTGCAATTTTACGATGCAGGTTTTTCCATGTCATATTCGTTATAGAATAAACCGTTTGGTTTGCTCTATGATGGTTATTTTAGCAGGTTTCACTTCTTATGATGTGTTAATAATGAAGGCACTGTCCATCACTTATATTACTGGACACAATTGGATCAGTCTGTTGTTTGAGTACAATCTAAAGCCCTCTGATTAACTGCAGTTTGTTTTAACAAACACGCCACAATTAGTCGTTCTCACGTTTAAAAGAAGGAAAGAAAAAGACTAGATCCAGGTCACGGAACCTAGCAAAGTTAGAAAGTTGAAGTATGAAATCATAGCACACCAGAGATGATCGCTGCTCTCTCGCACATCGATACCACCTAAAAGTGCGTTATATCGACTAGAGGGGGGTGAATAGGCGATTTTTATGAAAGTCTTCAAAACGTGGAAGTTATGAAGACAAACAGTAGAGATAAGCCTATCACTATGCAGCGGAAGTTAAATTACACTAGGCAAGCCATGGTCAAGTATTCAATAGAGTGAAAGCACAATGACAAGTAGCTGTAGTGTAATAAGGATCAGGTAGGAAGAAGTTATGAAGCCAAACAAATCATACAGTTATGTTGTGAAGACAAAAGCTATAGCAAGCATGCACTGGCTTCACAATGAGTAATAGTAAGTAAAAGGAAGTGAAGATGAAACCAGTGACTCGTTGAAGACAATGATGTGTTGGACCAGTTCCAGTTGCTGTGACAACTGTACATCTGGTTGGAGCGGCTAGGTATTTAAACCTTAAAACACACAGTCCCGGACACCCAGTCCTGAACACGCAGCTCAGGACACCAAGTCCTCACCGTATTCTCCTTGAGCTAAGGTCACTTAGTCCTTGCCCAATCACTCTGGTAAGTCTTCAAGGTAGACTCCCAAACCTTCACAGACTTCGTTCACTGGCAATCCACAATGTCTCTTGGATGCTCTGAACGCGACGCCTAACCGTCTGGGGACGCACAGTCCTCAAGTGTAATAAGTCTTCACATCACACAGACAAGAAGACTTAAGTGATGCCCAATGTTCTTTGGCTCTGGGTGGTTAGGGCTTTTCTCCTCGCTAGGAATTTTCTCTCAAAGGCTTCGAGGTGGGTTGCTCTCAAACGACAAAAGTCGTGCACTAAAATCTGAGCAGCCAACCATTTATGGTTGTAGGGGGTGGGCTATTTATAGCCACTTGGCAACCCGACCTGATTTGTCCAAAATGACCCTGGGTCACTAAGGAACTGACACGTGTCTCAACGGTCAGATTTCAAACTCTCTTGGCAACTTTACTTGGGCTACAAGCAAAGCTGACTTGTCCGGCTCTGGACAAGATTCGCTCTCATTGTCTTCACTCGAAGACATAGGTTTTTGGTTTAGGCATCACTTCAATCATTCTGACTGGTTCTCCTGGACCCCACTTAACAGTACGGTGGTTCCTATGACTCAACACAAAAAGAAAAAGAACTACGAAAGATCTAAGTCTTCGAGCTCCATAGGCTTCATATCGTGCCTTCTTTTGTCATAGTCTTCAATGTGAATATCTTCATATACCACCTTTGACTTCAATGTCTTCATACATTTTTAGGGGTCATCTCTGGTAGTAAAACCGAACAATGAGGGACTTCTACCTGTGTTATCCTGTAATTCTCACAAACACATTAGTCCCTCAACTAGGTTTGTCGTCAATACTCCAAAACCAACTAGGGGTGGCACTAGATGCACTTACAATCTCCCCCTTTTTGGTGATTGATGACAAACTAGTTGAAGTTTTCAACGGGGAATATAGTCTGTGAAATTGTAAAGGATAAGGAATTGTCTTCATAAGTTGCAAGGGCTCCCCCTGAAGATGTGCATACAAGTTAATTTGCTTTTGGAATGCAAATGCACATGGTAGGTTGTACTTGTGGAGATCCACTTCAGCTTATGATGACAATCCACTATGCATGTGAAGATATATGAAGATAATGACATGCATAATGGAAAATGGACGTCTGTAGAATGAGATAAGTGCGGAATTTATCGTCGCACATGCGGAATTTATCTTCGCAAAACAGGGTGGCAAACAAGTAGCAGACGACCATCTGGTTTAAGTGCTACAACTCATAAGAACCAAATGTAAAACAAGAGTTGTAAGCACAAAGCAAAATATAACAAAACATAAAGCACCCGCCCATATGGACCCGCTTGAAGACTATCAACCCATATGCTTCTCCCCCTTTTGTTAGCAAGGACCAAAAAGGTTTGAAGACATAGAGTGTCTACTCGTTCCCAGGAGCAGCAGGGTCGTTGGAGGTGTTTGGCGGTGCAGAAGAGCTTGGAGGTGCTGAAGCAGGTGGCGGTGAGGTAGCATCGTCTTCTTCATCAACGATTCTGGCAGTGACTATTGCAGCAGATGAAGAAAACTCAGAGTCTTCAAGTGATGGTGTGCTTCGCATCACAACCCTTCTAGGAGGTGTGGTGTCAAACTTGAATCGCTCAGTGAAGCCATCCTCTTCAAGTTCAGCTTCAGTACACATCATTGATAGCCCTTTCCATGTACGACGACGGGTTTCATGAGTAACGAAAGCATTCTTGGTGGCAAGATTTCGAAGACGATTAACATCCACCAAGAGGCTTTTCATCTAACGCTTTAGCCAGTCATGATGCCTATCTTGTTTTTGATGAAGGGCCACAAGAAGCTCTCGGTTATTGAGAACATGAGCGCGCTTCTTGGGTCTTGAAGCAGTTGCACTGTCAGTGGCTTCAGTTGAAGCAGGGTGTGGTGCACGTGTAGTGCCAGCCAAAGGACACACCCTGGAGATGGCTTCAACACCTTCATCGTTCTGAGTGAAGCTCTGGTGTTCTGCATTCTGAAGACTCAAAGGTTGCTTGGCAGGCTCAGGATATATAGCTTCAGCAGAGGTATCCACATCTGGCAAGAAGATCCGACGGTTGCGGGCTGAGGGCTAATATGAGATCGCAGAGTGAAGCTTGATCAGTCTCATTACCCAAGGAGCATAGTACTTTAAACCAAACAGATCTGAGCCTGATGCAGCTAGTTGGCGTATGAAGAAATCATGTGCGTTGAAGCATTTGCCATGAAGGATACAGAATATCAGAGTCTTCATTGCACCCTCGATCTTGGCATTTGGAGAGTGCCCTTTAATAGGCCAGAGAGTCCGCCGGATAATGTGATAGATGGTCCTGGGCAGGTACTCAAAGTCTTCAACGAAGAACTCTGTTGGATAAGGAGCATCGTGGGGCAATGGCTTCATCATGGGGAGCATCTGACTCATATTTGGTTTAGGCCTCTGGAATATGCTCTCAAGAGCTTCAGTGTGCAGTGGACAGCCTTCCTCGAAGAATTCGCCAGGAGTGGGCAGGCCAGTGAGCTCAATGATATCAAATGCATGGCTTCGTGATGGACATTGCCGGTCATCCACTCCAGGGCCCAAGTCTTCAGATCTCTGTTGTATCCTTTGATGTGGAGGGTGGCATAGAATTGCAGCAGAAACTCTTCATTCCAGTGCTCTTCATCAGTTATAAACTGCAGCAGACCCACTTGCTTGAAGTAATCCAACGCTTCCTCTAAACAGGGCAGACCAGCAATGGCTTCAACATCAAGGCGCTTGTGCGGGAAGATGCGACCTTGGTTGTATAGGATGCATGAATAGTAGCTGCACTGAGGATAGCTCCAGAACCTATCTGATGAGATCCTTTCCCTTGAATAGGGGTTATTGGAGCTATTAAAGAACGTATTATCTGCTTTGAAGCTATTGATGTCAAAGGAGCCAGGTGCTGATGCAGGACCTGGGAACCTTGGCAGCCTTGGGACTGGCTTCTGGACATGAGGCCTGTGCTCAACATGGTAATCAAATTGAGGACCTGCAGCAGACTCAGGAACAGAAGTGTTTGGATCAGTAGCTTCGCTGTCTTCTGAAGCTTTTGGTGGGGAGGGCTCCACATTGGCTTCAGTGTTGGTTGTGGCAGCCTCAACATTTTCAGCCTCCGCTTGACTAGCTTGAGGGTCGGTTACAAGCACGTTCTCCTGGAGAACTGCTTCTTGGTGGAGCGGGGGAGTAGGATCTTGTGGTACTTCTTCATTTTCTTCGGCTGATGCAGCCAGAATGTCTTCAGCATAGACTTGAGGCCTTGGACCTTTGCGAAGCCTGCGGAGCGCAGACGACGCCTGTGGGGTTGGAGTGGGCTGGGCATCAAAGTCTTCTTCCTCTTGAGGGCGATCCGCCCATGACGCATCTTGTGCAATTGGCGTCAGAGGACGACCAATGCTGATGAGTTCGCTGTGTTCATACTGAGGAAGGGCTGCATCATCTTGTACATTGTCCTGATGACCAATGTCTTCAGCAGCAATGGGGTCGGCTGCTGGTATGTCTTCAGCTTCAGGAGCCTCTGTGGAAGCAGGCTCATGAACTGTCAGTTGTCGTTCTGCGTTGGGGTGAACCATAGAAATTGGTTCAACTATCAAGGGCTCTATGGGAGCAGCCCGAGATTTCTTGATCTTTTGCTTCTTCTTGCTAGGGGAAGTAGGAGAGGCTTCAGAGCTTTTCCTTTTCCTGGCTTCAGCCTCAGCAGTTCTTGTCTTCTTGAGCTCTGAAGCTGTTGACCGGCTCTTTGGCTTCGAGCCAGTCGTTGCAGTTGGGAAGACAATCAGAACTGCTTCTTGCCTAGGTGCCTCTGGTTCAGCCATAGCAGGCTTCTTCTTCTTCTTCACGGCCATCTTGGGGTCGATGCCAGGACGCCCAAGTGCCTTGCGCTTCTCAGCCTCATTGTAGGCTTGTACACATCTTTCAGCCAGAGACTTCATCCGCTCACGTGAACCCTGAGCTTCTGCACGCTTCTTCAGAAAATTTTCCTTTAGCTCATGCAACATGGTCTTGAAGCTCTTCACTTCTTGCACGCTGAGCTTGGCCATATTCTTCTTGAACTGAGCCTTTTCATGATCAATTTTCTACTTCAGTTCAACAATGCGCTGGGCAATTGCAAGTTCTGAAGCAATAGCGCCTTGGAAGGCGACGCTGAGGCCAACGGGCAGCTGCAGATCTTCGAAGCTGATGTTTGGTGTGGCAAACCATTCGTCGATGAAGTTGTGGATGATGGTGACATCAAAGAGAGGCAAGTTGTTTAAGATTTCAGCTTCTTCTTTGCTCTTGATGAGCTGCTCGAGAGCGTCATCTCCAAGATCTTCATCACTTGACAGATCAATGGCTTCGCTACGCAGAATGGCAGCAGCTGTGAGCTCTTTGCCGGTGTGTGGCTGAGGCACCTTGGCCTTCTGGGGCTCGGAGACGCGGGATACGTCTTCAGACTGCACACTGTCTTCAGGAGGTGCAGTTGCCAATGGCTTCGCCCTTGAGATTTTCGATGAAGGGGCCGGCTTTGAAGCTTTTGGCTTCTTCGACTGCTTTGGCTTCGGTACAGTAGGAGCTTCATCAGACTCAGAGTTAGCTGGAGGGTCATTCACGGCAGTCCCTTGGACTAAGATGCGGGTGATGAGGCCCTCAAGTTTGGCATACGGACCGATGATATTGGGTTCTGCATCGCGAGTGCCATCTGCCCTTGGTGCGGAGGGACCAGGGTTGAAGTCTAACCCCAACTTCTTCTTGTTCTGCTTCGCTGATTGTTGGGAAAACTGGAAGTTGTGCTTGAATAGATTGTCATCATGACACCAGAGTAGTGACGACGGATGTGCATCATCAGGCTGTGGCCCACGAACCATGCATGGATAGAAGCTTTGGGTAATAGCTTCATCTCTGGACCTGGGTACAAGGTTCTTGTATAGGATGTCTCCCCACGGTCTTTTGATGGCACTTTTCTCAGCATACTCTTGGGTTGTGAAGCGGTATTTGAACCATTGTTCAGCCCAATAGCGTCGAATCCATTGGATTCGGGTCTTGCACTGCCCATAATTCTCTTCAGGATCTGTTTTATACATTTCTGCCAGGTCTTCAGGCAGATCTTTGGAAGTTCCTTCACATCGATGTCTGCCCCCCTTCCTTGCTGCTCCTTCTGAAGCCATAAACTTTAACTTGAAAGGCTTCAAAACTTTCAAAGGCTTCAAAGGCTTTCTTTTGCTGGACCAACAGGAACTGGCTTCAGGAGAATTTATGTGATGCTGTAGGAATTCTGCAAATGAATGCAGACTATGAGAACCGAAGGATTCTCCCACGGACATGTTCCTGTGACAGCATTAAGGTGCGAGGGAAGGGGAAGAGGTCATATGCATTCTCAGAAGATTTTGAAGATAAATCAGTTTAGAAGACATTGACCTCATCGTGCGAAGACATTCACTCATAGATAAGAAGTTGGTTCCAGATTTGTACAAACCCATAGATCAGTACAAGTAAGGAATCTAACTACTTCATGAAGCACAAGTGAATATACTAGGCATGTTATGAGATGCAGATTGAGAGATCTAACTTGTGTGAAGAGAAACTTCTTATGGTAGAAAGTGATAGAACTATAAGATCAAATGGGGCTGTAAAAAGAAGTTTTATTTACCACACTTGGAACTGCTAGACGGAGTGGGGGATGATGCCGAGCAGTTCAATCCTCCGTGCCCTAACTTGGCGACGGAAGACACCTACGGCGACGGTGGAGAGGACGATGTCCGCGATCGGCGTGAAGACGGCGTCGGAGAGGTTGCGGCAGCGAAGCGCTTCATCGCCGACGTCGTCGAGAGCTAGCGGTGGCGCTAGGGTTCGTGCGAGGGTGGAAGAAGGAGATAATGACCGTGGTAAGTGTGAATTTATAGTCACAGGGGCGGCAATGTGCTATTACTTAGGTGCCCCTGGCGATTCGCATCTGAGGAACGTGGCCATCATGCGGTATTTTGGGGGCAGTTCCACGTCCACGCATGCATGGATTGATGGGTGGTCGTTCCTACTTCTCCGAATTTCACGTGGATAAATGAGCATTGAAAACGGACTTAAATGTTGTCTTTGTGTCTTCTGCTGACAAGGATGCAGAGAATACATTCGACAGTTTCAATAGAATGCATATGACTTGGAGAGATAGAGTTTGAGATCGAAAGCATAGAGAAGTTTGGGGTCCGATCACATTCACTTAGTTCAAAAGATTCAAACAAGAAGACATAGCTATAAGTGAATGCTGTAGAGGACAGAACACTAGTATATATATATCTATATAATCAACGTAGTGAAGATAATTATGAAGACATGTTGAGTTTGAAGCCAAACCAAATGTGAAGACATTGCAAGGTAACGCCATGAGTGAAACACTTCAAAATAGAACGTTTGGTGGTGGTGTTACCCACCGTATAGGAAGTATTAGACCCAGACACGGCGCACAATTATCGTGGCGCTCCGAAGTCAAATTCCACATTAATGTATTCACACTTAGAATGTATGTCTTCATTGATTGAAGATATACTTTACTTCGTGTGTTGCACATCTAAGTCATCAATATGCATAAGGGTTAGGATGTGTGCCTGATCACAGGACATTTGTGGATTCCAGGATATTTAGCTCACACCGTAACTTGCAAAACCTCTTCTCATCCAAAGGCTTGGTGAAGATATCTGCCAATTGCTCTTCAGTGTTGACGTGTATGATATCAATGTCTTCCTTCACAACATGATCTCTGAGAAAGTGATGACGAATTTCAATGTGCTTTGTCTTCGAGTGCTGAACTGGGTTGTTGGCAATCTTGATGGCGCTTTCATTGTCGCAGTAAAGTGGCACTTGCTTCAGATGAATGCCATAGTCCTTGAGTGTTTGCTTCATCCACAGAAGCCGAGCGCAGCAAGATCCAGCAGCAATGTATTCAGATTCAGCAGTGGAGAGAGATACACAGTTCTGCTTCTTTGAAGACCAACATACAAGTGATCGTCCCAGAAAGTGACATGTGCCTGATGTAGACTTGCGATCAACTTTGTCACCAGCATAATCAGCATCCGAGAATCCAACCAAATCAAACTCTGAGCCCTTTGGATACCATAATCCTAGAGTTGGGGTGTGAGCCAAATATCGGAGAATTCGCTTCACAGCTAAGTGATGCGACTCCTTTGGTGCCGCTTGAAATCGAGCACACATGCAAACACTAAGCATAATATCTGGCCTAGATGCACATAGATAAAGTAAAGAACCAATCATGGAGCGGTATACCTTTTGATCGAACTCTTTACCATTGTCGTCAGGACCCAGATGATGTTTGGCTGGCATTGGTGTTGTGAAGCCCTTGCAGTCTTGCATACCGAACTTCTTCAGGCAATCTTTGAGGTACTTCTCTTGAGATATGAAAATGCCATTGCGTTGTTGTCGTATTTGAAGACCAAGGAAGAACTTCAGCTCCCCCATCATGGACATCTGATATTGTTCTTGCATCATATATCCAAACTCTTCACTGTACTTCTGATTTGTGCAGCCGAAGATAATGTCATCCACATATATTTGGCACACAAACAGTTCACCATCATATGTCTTCGTGAAAAGAGTGGGATCTAGGGAACCAGGTATGAAGCCTTTGCTCTTCAGGAAATATTTGAGTGTGTCATACCAGGCCCTAGGGGCTTGTTTGAGGCCATACAGTGCCTTTTTGAGCTTGTATACCATGTCAGGATGTTTTGGATTTTCAAAGCCAGGCGGTTGTGTAACATACACTTCTTCTTCAATCTTGCCATTGAGAAAGGCACTCTTCACATCCATTTGATATAGAAGTATGTTATGATGATTTGCATAGGCCAGCAGTATGCGTATGGCTTCAAGCCTAGCCACAGGAGCAAACGTTTCATCGAAGTCAATGCCTTCCACTTGAGTATATCCTTGAGCAATGAGACGAGCTTTGTTTCTGACAACTTGACCATGCTCATCTTGCTTGTTGCGGTATATCCATTTGGTGCCTATTATGTTGTGCTTCCGTGGATCAGGACGCTTAACCAGTTCCCATACATTATTCAGCTCAAACTGTTGAAGCTCTTCTTGCATAGCTTGAATCCATTCAGGTTCCATGAAGGCTTCTTCAACTTTCTTGGGTTCTGATATTGAGACGAATGCGAAGTGCCCACGGAAATTTGCTAGCTGAGTTGCCCTTGAATGAGTGAGTGGACCAGGTGCATTGATGCTGTCAATTATTCTGTCAATCTGCACTTCATTGGCAACTCGAGGATGTACAGGGCGAAGACTTTGCTCTTGCTGATCTGTGTTGTTGTTGGGAGGAATATCTTCAGACTGAGCATTGTCTTCATGTTGATCAGGTGCTGAGATGATAAGTTCTTCTTCAGGATGAGCTTCAGAAGGTATAATCTCTCCAGTTCCCATAAGCTTGATTGATTCACTAGCTGGAACTTCATCTAATACATTTGGCAGTTGCTCTCTTTGCGAACCATAGGTCTCATCGAACCGCACATCCACTGTTTCAACCACTTTGTAATGAAAGAGATTGAAGACTCTGTAGGAGTGCGAATCCTTTCCATATCCAAGCATAAAACCCTCATGTGCTTTTGGTGCAAATTTTGCAGTGTGATGTGGGTCCTTGATCCAGCACCTTGCGCCAAATACTCTGAAGTAACTGACATTTGGCTTTTTGCCAGTAAGGAGCTCATAAGATGTCTTGTTCAGAAGCTTGTGAAGATAAACACGATTGATTGTGTGGCATGCAGTGTCAATGGCTTCAGTCCAGAATTTTCTTGGAGTCTTGTATTCATCTAGCATCGTTCTGGCCATCTCAATGAGTGTTCTGTTCTTGCGTTCGACGATGCCATTTTGCTGTGGCGTGTACGGAGCTGAGAATTCATGTGTGATGCCCAAGGTATCAAGATATGTATCAAGGCTAGTGTTCTTAAATTCAGTGCCATTGTCACTTCTGATGTGCTTTATCTTGGCGCCAAAATTGTTCATAGCACGATTGGCGAAGCGTCTGAAGACATCCTGCACTTCAGTCTTGTAAAGGATTATGTGCACCCAAGTATATCTAGAGTAATCATCAACAATGACGAAGCCATAGAGGCAAGCAGTAGTAGTAAAAGTTGAGTAGTGAGTGGGACCGAAAAGATCCATGTGAAGCAGTTCGAAGGGTCGAGTAGTGGTCATGATTGTCTTCAAGGGATGTTTTGCCCTTGTCATCTTCCCTGCTTCACAGGCACCGCATAAGTGATCTTTCTTGAACTTGACACCCTCGATGCCTATGACATGCTTCTTCTTCTCAAGGGTGTGGAGGTTCCTCATGCCAGCATGCCCAAGCCTCCGATGCCAAAGCCAGCATTCTGAAGCTTTTGCAAGAAGACATACTGCAAGTTGTGGCCCTGCTGAGAAATCTACCACATACAAATCATCTTCCCTATACCCTTCAAACACTAGAGACTTGTCAGATTCCATTAGTACCAGGCAACGATATTTTCCAAACATTACGATCATGTTCAAATCGCAGAGCATTGAGACAGACATTAAGTTGAAGCCAAGGGATTCAACAAGCATGACTTTATCCATGTGTTGATCCTTTGAGATTGCAACTCTACCTAGACCCAATACCTTACTTTTACCAGTGTCAGCAAATGTGATGTGGCTCTTGTCGGATGGACGTAAGGTTGAGTCCATAAGAAGGCTTCTTTTGCCAGTCATGTGATTTGTACATCCACTGTCAATAATCCATTCTGAAGACTTTGAAGATGCTGGTGTCGTACCCTACAGTGCAGTTAGGGGGATAGGCTTCACGAAGAGAATTGTGAAGCAAAAACATTTGACGAACCAGTGGGTTATGAAAGCTTAGATCCAGATTAGGACTAATAGGGAGAGTAGCATGCGATTCAGGAACGAAGTACATAATGATGCCATTCGGGCATTTTATCTTATCCCCTACAAGATTTTTAAGGTCCCCAGCAATAGCGTCAGAAGATTTTGGTTTTCTGCTGAAGACCTTTCCCTGCAAAAGAGAGTTAAGCCTTCTTAACCACCCACATCTTCAAGGGTGGCTTAGAAGCAATAAGTCTAAGTGCAGCATCTGAGAATTTTGGCTTTGAAGCCTTTGCAAACAGTCTTGTAGGTGGACAATAGTACTCATAAGAATAAGCAGAATAATTTTTGGTCATATGAACATGACGGTTTGATGAACCGCTCTCATATTCATATGCCTGAGTATGGTTTCCCTGCAAAACATTTGCGTTAGTGTGACTCAGGTGAGTCCTCTGTTTGTATGAAGCCTTTGGACCGTATGAAGCCTTTGGTCTGAGGTTTGTCTTCTTCAAGTGAGGTGTCATGAAGACATTCACAGGAAGATTTTCCAGACACTTTTTCGGAACCCAGATCTTCATCATAGGCGGTCCATTCCCGCAGTTAGTACCAATGTACTTGGCAAACACTTCACCATTCTGATTCTTAAACAGTTTATAGTTTGCATCAAAGGATTCATCAATAACAATGGGGTTAGCACAAGTGAAGCCAGATAAATTGGATGGATCTGCTGAAGGTTCCTTTGCAGCAGCCCATATGGTTTTGGGGTACTGCTCAGGTTTCCAGTAAGAGCCATCTGCATTTATTTTCCTCACGAACCCAACACCCTCTTTCCTAGGGTTTCGGTTCAGAATCTGCTTCTTGAGGACATCACATAATGTCTGATGTCCTTTAAGACTTTTGTACATCCCTGTTTCAAGCAATGTCTTCAACCTAGCATTCTCATCAGCAATAGCAATGGTATCCTCAGCAAAGGGGTTAGTTACCACATCAACAATTGAAGATATTGCAATAGCAGTAGCAGTGGAACATTCAGCAACAGAAGTAGCATTATCACGCTCAATGCATTTAAGACATGGTGGTTCAAATCCTTCCTGAGCGGAACTGATCTGTTCGGCGTGAAGTGACTCGTTTTCCTTTTGAAGATCTTCATGAGCCGCTCTCAATTTCTCAAGTTCTTGCTTCCTTTGAAGATAATCATAGGAAAGCTTTTCATGAGTTGTTGAGAGAGTATCAAGACGATATTCAAGTTCCTGATACTTAACGTGAAGATTTTTTATGTCTTCAATTAAGGATTCAGATCGAGTCATTTCAGCACCCAACAGATCATCACTTCTGTCTAACAGTTTTTGAATATGTTCCATAGCTTTCTGTTGTTCAGTTGCAATTTTAGCAAGTGTTTTGTAGCTGGGTTTTGAATCACAGTCAGAGTCATCGTCACTAGATGTTTGATAGCGAGTAGTGCGTGTGTTTACCTTGGCACCGCGTGCCATGAAGCAGTAGGTAGGAGTGGAGTCGTTCTTGTCATTTGCATCGGTGTCGGTGATGAAGTCATTGTCTTCAGTGTTGAAGATGGACTTGGCGACGTATGCTGTAGCCAGACTCGCAATGCCAGAATCAGACTCCTCCTCAGACTCCACCTCTGCCTCCTCAGAAGCGGACTCCTCCTCTGAATCCACTTCCTTGCCAACAAACCTATGTGCCTTGCCAGATGAGCTCTTCTTGTGTGATGAAGACTTTGAGGAAGACTTGGAAGAAGACTTTGAGTATTTCTTCTTCTTCTTGTCGTCAGAATCATATTCCTTGCTCTTCTTCTTCCTTCTGTTCTCATTGTCCCACTGTGGACACTCAGAGATGAAGTGTCCAGTTTTCTTGCACTTGTGACATGTTTTCTTCTTGTAGTCATGAGCAGAAGCTTCATCATTCCTTGAGCTTGATCGTGAAGATTTTCTGAAGCCTTTCTTCTTGGTGAATTTTTGGAACTTCTTCACTAGCATTGCAAGTTCCCTTCCAATGTCTTCAGGATCATCAGAACTGCTGTCAGATTCTTCTTCAGATGAGGAAACAGCTTTTGCCTTCAAGGCATGAGTTCGCCCATAGTTTGGACCGTAGATATCTCTTTTCTCAGAAAGCTGAAACTCATGTGTGTTGAGCCTCTCAAGTATGTCAGAAGGATCGAGTGTCTTGAAATCAGGATGTTCTTGAATCATCAGGGCTAGGATGTCAAACGAACTATCAAGTGATCTCAGCAGCATCTTGACGACTTCATGTTTGGTGATCTCAGTTGCACCGAGGGCTTGAAGCTCATTTGTGATGTCAGTGAGTCTGTCAAATGTGTGCTGGACATTCTCATTGTCATTTCGCTTGAAGCGGTTGAAGAGATTGCGAAGGACACTGATTCTTTGATCTCTCTGGGTTGAGATGCCTTCATTGACTTTGGAGAGCCAGTCCCAGACCAGCTTGGATGTCTTCAAGGCACTCACACGGCCATACTGTCCTTTGGTCAGATGACCGCAGATGATATTCTTGGCAGTAGAGTCCAGTTGAGTGAACTTCTTGACATCAGCAGCAGTGACACCTTCTCCAGCCTTGGGAACGCCGTTCTCGACGACATACCATAGGTCGACGTCAATGGCTTCAAGATGCATGTGCATCTTATTCTTCCAGTAGGGATATTCAATTCCATCGAAGACGGGGCACGCAGCGGAGACTTTGATTATCCCTGCAGTCGACATAGCTAAAACTCCAGGTGGTTAAACCGAATCACACAGAACAAGGGAGCACCATGCTCTCGTACCAATTGAAAGTGCGTTATATCGACTAGAGGGGGGTGAATAGGCAATTTTTATGAAAGTCTTCAAAACGTGGAAGTTATGAAGACAAACAGTAGAGATAAGCCTATCACTATGCAGCGGAAGTTAGATTACACTAGGCAAGCCATGGTCAAGTATTCAATAGAGTGAAAGCACAATGACAAGTAGCTCCAGTGTAATAAGGATCAGGTAGGAAGAAGTTATGAAGCCAAACAAATCATACAGTTACGTTGTGAAGACAAAAGGTATAGCAAGCATGCACTGGCTTCACAATGAGTAACAGTAAGTAAAAGGAAGTGAAGATGAAACCAGTGACTCATTGAAGACAATGATGTGTTGGACCAGTTCCAGTTGCTGTGACAACTGTACGTCTGGTTGGAGCGGCTAGGTATTTAAACCTTAGGACACACAGTCCCGGACACCCAGTCCTGAACACGCAGCTCAGGACACCAAGTCCTCACCGTATTCTCCTTGAGCTAAGGTCACTTAGTCCTCGCCCAATCACTCTGGTAAGTCTTCAAGGTAGACTCCCAAACCTTCACAGACTTTGTTCACTGGCAATCCACAATGTCTCTTGGATGCTCTGAATGCGACGCCTAACCGTCTGGGGATGCACAGTCCTCAAGTGTAATAAGTCTTCAGATCACACAGACAAGAAGACTTAAGTGATGCCCAATGTTCTCTGGCTCTGGGTGGTTAGGGCTTTTCTCCTTGCTAGGAGTTTTCTCTCAAAGGCTTCGAGGTGGGTTGCTCTCAAATGATAAAAGCCGTGCACTAAAATCTGAGCAGCCAACCATTTATGGTTGTAGGGGGTGGGCTATTTATAGCCACTTGGCAACCCGACCTGATTTGTCCGAAATGACCCTGGGTCACTAAGGAACTGACACGTGTCTCAACGGTCAGATTTCAAACTCTCTTGGCAACTTTACTTGGGCTACAAGCAAAGCTGACATGTCCGGCTCTGGACAAGATTCGCTCTCATTGTCTTCACTCGAAGACATAGGTTTTTGGTTTAGGCATCACTTCAGTCATTCTGACTGGTTCTCCTGGACCCCACTTAACAGTACGGTGGTTCCTATGACTCAACACAAAAAGAAAAAGAACTACGAAAGATCTAAGTCTTCGAGCTCCATAGGCTTCATATCGTGTCTTCTTTTGTCATAGTCTTCAATGTGAATATCTTCATATACCACCTTTGACTTCAATGTCTTCATACATTTTTAGGGGTCATCTCTGGTAGTAAAACCGAATCAATGAGGGACTTCTACCTGTGTTATCCTGCAATTCTCACAAACACATTAGTCCCTCAACTAGGTTTGTCGTCAATACTCCAAAACCAACTAGGGGTGGCACTAGATGCACTTACACCACCTCAAACATTAGATCAAGCATCGGCACCTGCTCCGATGGCACTAGCTCTAGCACTGACAGCGGCAGCAGCTCAGTCTGATCCACCAGAGGATTGGGCACCGACAACGCTAGCGGATTAGTTTGATCTGCCAGAGGATCAGGCACCGGCACCTGCTCCGACACCTGCACCAGCTCCATAAGGAGCACCATCTCCGGCAGTAGTAGCGGCACTACCAATCGCACCGCCACGGGCACCAGCACCGGTTTCGGCACCTGCACCTACACTTGACTTGCACTTGCATCTGCTCTGGCCCGTGCAGCAGCAACGGAAGCAGCACTTGCACCAGCAACAAACTAGGCTACAGTTTGCACTACATATACCAAAGTCATTACAAAAACCGACATCTCCACCTTCTTGGTGAGCATTGGCAGCCCACGTGCTTCATTCTTTTTTTCTTTCCATGTTGTTTCACATGATTCACTATGTTGATCTAACTATTCATGTATGTCTTCTTGTTTGCAAACAGAGAATTCCTAAAGCAATGAGGGAGTCGTTTAATAATCCGGGCGATCGTGGCCAAGTTTCTTTTACCATGTGGAACCTTGGTGTGAATGAACCTACGCAATATACAATAAGTAGAAAGGATGGTCGCATGATGATTGATGCTAAAGGATGATCAAGGTTCAAAACTCTATCAAATCTTGCAGTTGGGGATGATGTCAAAATCGAACTTTCTCGGCAAGGAGAACTGGTCCTAATCAACTTTAAAATTCTTCAGTAGCAGCACACAACTGCTGAACTGATCTATCCTCCGAGAGCTTTTGATGTAATATGGCATGGTGAAACAAGTGTCTTGTGTGTACAAGTAGTACTACAATATTATTTATCACGTAGGACATCGTTGAAGAATTGCAACTCTGATTGCTGGTTAGGAACCGTCGTTCGATTACATTCTAATAGCTGTCTTGCTTTCTTTAATTTTTTGTATTCGCCTTGCGACGACATCTAAAACAAGCACCATACCTATCTCATGCAACATTTACCAGATGAAATGCATTGAGTTAGATCACATGGGGCCCCAAACATGCAGGCCCACCAGCCTGTGGCCCAAAGTACAGACCCGTCAGCCTATCTAAGTATTTTATTCTTATCTGAATCCCATATTATGTTATATATATTCCCCTTGATTTTTCTTATGTATAAAGTTGTGACATAAAAGTTTTTTATATTTCTTTATAGAGGGAGTATCTCTCTATCAAAATATATTTATGTGTAACTAGTTACTCCTGCCTTTCTACTTCCTTTTGCTGATATGCAGGGCATCCGACAATGGGGTCCATGTGCCATGCATCAAATTAGAGTGCACAACTGCATAATAGACTCACCCCAATCGTAGCGCCACAGTAATGCGCCCAATGAGTTGTCAAATCACAAAACCCCCACATTTCCAGCAGTAGCAGTCAGCTGGATGGACGAAGCAGCAATATTTCACTCGGCCTGAATCTCCGTCTCCCTCGTCTGCTTGTTCAGAGAAAACCTCCTCTCAGAGATTTCTTAAGGGTTTTTCATGGAGAACCAGCTATGAATTCTTCATCCATCCCTGATAAATTCTAGCCCTTGGTTGCCAGTAATCCTAGGATGGCAACCGTCACCGTTGATGCATTTTTGTTCCTACTGAATCTAGCGTGTTTCATTTGCAGTGCCCAAAGTGCGAGGACCCTATAGGTTTCTGCGCCCTTGGCGAGACGCCAGACTTGTTCCTTCTTATCCTAACATAGGATTTTAAAAAGTGCACAGTATGTTCCTAGAATCCTATTTTCTATCTAGGAAGGTTGGGGTTCTTGAACATGCTTTCGATTAATTTGGAAATTTGGATTACTATATTTGGATAAAAGTTAATAGTACCATGGTCAACACTGGTGTGAAAGAGGAAATTATTTCTAGATTTGGATAGAAAATAAATTGTGTTCTCATATTATTTTTCCCGAAGTGCATCCCTTGCTTTGCCAGAACACATGTACTCAAGAAGGCTGGCCTTGCCATAACTGAATACACTAGCTTAATGGTCACATTCCTGACACACCATGGATATAAGTTCACAGATTGGTTCATGAACCAAGAAGATCGCTCCTTTTTATGGCCGAACTTGGATAAATTTTCTCAAGTGTTATGGACTAAAAGTTGGCACACAAATGTTGATGGAAATAGCAGAACCTGGTCTCATCTTTCCTGTGACCTTCCACCCGATGTCATTCCAGTAGTTCATCCATGTTAGTTTTGTATCTGGTTCTTGCATGTTGCCTCGATAACTTCTTAGTCCACCTATTTTGTCTAACTAATCATAATTTGACTTTAGAAGTAGCACGAATTTGTGATTCCCTTCTCTCACAAAGATGCCACTTATAACTAATACTTCTTATAATTGGTGGCACACGTAGGTTATGACAAAGTGCAGGACACTACTCATTTGTTATTTGATAAGAACTCGACTGTTACTGATGGCACTGAAGTTGACTAGGACGACATCCACCATTTGCTACACTTTATTGATCATCTTGAGGACCTTGTGGGGCATTTCAATGGTGGAAGGCTACGTGGGATATGTGTGCCACTGGTGCACACGTTGAACAGGTCTAACTATGTCAAGAAACTGATGGTACGAGTTGTTTTCTGTTATATATGTTGTTCATAGACTCTTGCTTATACATAGTTTTACAGCTTTGATCTTCTAGAAACAGAAACTACCCAGTTTTATTGCTCCTATACAAATGCCTGACCATGGTCAGGTCAGACTTGTGCTTGGTCACAACATGATGTTTATGTCGACCTACTCCATTTCCCTTAGAGGTGAAAAGATACTTATTCATGGGTAGTCTCAAATCATGAAGGCCTGTTGATCTTGGAGAATAGAAAAGAAGGTTATGTTCATGCTTTTCCATGGCTCTGAAGCGAATATCATGTTTATTGACTGCATTGCAAGATGAAACCTGATACGTCTCCAACGTATCTATATTTTTTATTGTCCCATGCTATTATATTATCTGTTTTGGATGTTTTATATGCATTATTATGCTATTTTATATTACTTTTGGGACTAACCTATTAACCTAGAGCCTAGTGCCAGTTTCTATGTTTTCCTTGTTTTAGAGTTTCGTAGAAAAGGAATATCAAACGGAGTCCAAACGGAATGAAACTTTCGCGATGATTTTTCTTGGACCGAAATACATCCAGAGGACTTGGAGTACACGTCAGGAAAGCCACGAGGCGACCACAAGGACGGAGGGCGCGCCCATGGGGTAGAGCGCGGCCCCCACCCTTGTGGGGCCCACGTGACTCCACCGACCTATTTCTTCGGCCTATATATTCTCAAATATTCCCAAACCAACCAGGAGAGACACGAAAACACTTTTCCACCACCGCAACCTTCTGTACCCGTGAGATCCCATCTAGGGGCCTTTTCTGGCATTCTGCCAGAGGGGGATTCGATCATGGAGGGCTTCTACATCAACACCATTGCCTCTCCGATGAAGCGTGAGTAGTTTACCATAGACCTACGGGTCCATAGCTAGTAGCTAGCTGGCTTCTTCTCTCTCTTTGATTCTCAATACCATGTTCTCCTCGATGTTCATGGAGATCTATTCGATGTAATACTCTTTTGCAGTGTGTTTGCCAAGATCCGATGAATTGTGGATTTATGATCAGCTTATCTATGAATATTATTTGAATCTCCTTTGAATTCTTATATGCATGATTTGATACCTTTGCAAGTCTCTTCGAACTATCGATCTGGTTTGGCCAACTAGATTGGTTTTTCTTGCAATGGGAGAAGTGCTTAGCTTTGGGTTCAATATTGCGGTGCTTGATCCCAGTGACAGAAGGGGAACCGACACGTATTGTATTGTTGCCATCGAGGATAACAAGATGCGGTTTTCATCATATTGCTTGAGTTTATCCTGCTACATCATGTCATCTTACTTAATGCATTACTCTGTTCTATGAACTTAATACTCTAGATGCAGGCAGGAGTCGGTCGATGTGTGGAGTAATAGTAGTAGATGCAGGAAGGAGTCGATCTACTTGATACGGACGTGATGCCTATATTCATGTTCATTACCTTAGATATCATCATAACTTTGCGCTTTTCTATCAATTGCTTAGCGGTAATTTGTTCACCCAATGTAATATTTCTATCTTGAGACAAGCCTCTAGTGAAACTTATGGCCCCCGGGTCTATTTTCCATCATATAAGTTTTTGATCTACTATTTTAGTTTCCGATTTACTTTCTTTTCAATCTTTTACTATCCGTTCCATAAACCAAAAATAACAAAAATATTACTTTATTGTTTATCCATCTCTATCAAATCTCACTTTGCAAATAACCGTGAAGCGATTGACAACCCCTTCATCGCGTTGTGTGCAAGTTGGTGTTTGTTTGTGCAGGTATTCAGTGACTTGAGTGTTATCTCCTACTAGATTGATAACTTGGTTCTCAAAACTGAGGGAAATACTTACTCTACTTTGTTGCATCACCCTTTCCTCTTCAAGGGAAAAACCAACGCAAGCTCAAGAAGTAGCAAAGCCACTTTTATAAAGTTGTGGATGCGCAGGGTGGCGCCTGGGCCTTGTCCTGGGGCTTGGTGGCCTCACCCTTCGTTAATTGTAGGCAAAGTAGCACTATTCGAGGCGTACTTTGTACGGTTGAACCTGTATAAGTACTCATACTGCTTTCAGCAATGGTTGTTAAGTGCTCCTGCTGCCTCCAGTTTAGGTTGTTTAGTACTCATGTTGCTTTTACAATCTATCATGCTTCTTCAGTAACGTCTTCCTCCAGCTGCCAAAACCAAACCAGCGCTGGCGGGGCTGCCTGATCCCGTCTCCCACGGCCGGCTGCGCCTCAATCCATGCATCGCCGCCCCACCGTCTCCTAAATCTTTATTCCAATGTTAGCCCCACCCGGCACCCAAACCTATCAACCCTCGTATTCCCCTTCGCCCGCGGCTTCACTAACGAATCTTCCTTGGCTCTTGTTTGTTCCCATTCGAGGCCTCGCCATCGTCCTCCGCACGCCATGGTACGCTCGCCGCGGCTTCGCCCTCTCGCATTGTCAACATGGTCAAAAAACGAGAGGAATCGGGAGAGGACCGTACGTGAAGAGGATGACAGTGGGGACCCACCATGTCCATGTCTGTACGCAAGAAAGTTCCTCATTTTTTGTTATATACAAGAAAAAAACAAAATGCTTCCTCCTAGTGGTTTGCTGACATCAGGGACCCACGACATTGTCAGCGTATAGTCAATAGACAAGAGAACTGCACAAGAGCGGCTGACACCTGGGACGTAGCTGCTCGAGCAGTTTGTTTCTGTTATTATTGAGACGGAGCAGGGATTCAAATGGGATGTGGTCCATCTAGCCCAGGATTCTATTTTATAGTCACCACATGACCAGCCCAACTATTTTTTTCTTTGTGAAAAATGGCTAGCCCAGTTTTTCATTCTGAAGAATACCCAATCCAGGTCAACCAACCTAGGCCAACTTATTTTTCTCCGCCCTGCTGGGCTCCAACTCTTTCAAGATGGCTGCAAATCTTAAAATTAATATGAAATGGGCTGTTAATATAAAAACACACGAAAAATTGGCAATTACTTTCAATTTTTTGAATTTTTTCACATTTCTAGATTTCCAATTTCATTGGGTTTTAACCTAATTTAAATATATTTCCAAAGTACTTTAAATCTAGCTCGACATTTAGGTATTAAAAATAGCTTGGACCCCATCGAAATATGCAAATAAATTGCATAAGAATTTGCAAAAGGGCTGTAAATTATTAAAAAAAATTATAGCAAATAGGCTGACTTGTGTGCCTATTAAGTTGACGTGTATGCAAGAATTTTTTACTTATTATATATTAGTCGACAAACGATTCTATCGGAAGTGATCGTTGGATGTCAATCCAACGACCGTGATGTTTCTTCAATCTCTGATCTTCTTGCTCCAGCTGCCAAATCCACCGCCGGCAGGACCGCCTGCTCCCGCCTCCCATGGCCGGCAGCGCTGCAATGCAGGCCTCACCGCCCCCTCCTACTCCTACCGCTGGTCGGACCATCCCTCTACCCACCCACATCCCACCACTGTTGTGGATTCACCACCTCTGGGTCATTCCCTTCCTGGGTCTTGCCATCGTCCACTGTGTTGGTGTTCTCGGCATAGCGTGGTCAACGTTGTCAACAAACGACAACATCGAAAGAGGGATGTGTGTGGAGAGGATGACAGTAGGGACCAACATGGTCCATGATCGCACGCAAGCAAGTGCCTCCTTATTACGCCAAAAAAATGAATCCTCTCCATGATAGTTGGGACCCACAAGCTATATTTTCGCACGGAAGGAAGTGCCTCCTTATTAAGCAAAAAATAATGATTGCTCCCCATGACAACTGGGGCCCACTAGATTTGGAGGCTGACTTGTGGCCCTACTAAGTTGACGCGTACGCAGGGCTTTGTCAATTAGTCAACGAACGATTCTATCAGCAGTGATCGCTGGATTATTAAAATCCAAATTTCATGCTGCTGCTTCAACCTCTGATTTTATTGCTCCATCCGCCCAAACCACCGTGTGCTCCTACCTCCCGTGGCCGGCTGTGCTGCCGCATAGGCCTCACCACCCCCTCCTACTCCCATATGTAGCTAGGCCATCCCTCTACTCACCCACACCCCTATTATTCTACAGTGACGGCACCCTCACACTGCAGCCGAACCAGTCAACCCTCATACTCCCTGAGGGAGTCTTGGATTAGGGGGTCTCCGGATAGCCAGACTATATCCTTTGGCCAGACTGTATCCTTTGGCCGGATTTTTGGACTATGAAGATACAAGATTGAAGACTTCTTCTCGTGTCCGGATGGGACTCTCCTTGGCGTGGAAGGCAAGCTAGGCAATACATATATATGTAGATCTCCTCCTTTGTAACCGACTCTGTGTAACCCTAGCCCCCTCCGGTGTCTATATAAATCGGAGGGTTTTAGTCTGTAGGACAACATACAATCATACCATAGGCTAGCTTCTAGGGTTTAGCCTCTATGATCTCGTGGTAGATCAACTCTTGTAATACTCATATCATCAAGAACAATCAAGAAGGATGTAGGGTATTACCTCCATCAAGAGGGCCCGAACCTGGGTAAATATCGTGTCCCCTGCTTCTTGTTACCATCCGCCTTAGACGCACAGTTCGGGACCCCCCTACCCGAGATCCGCCAGTTTTGACACCGATATTGGTGCTTTCATTGAGAGTTCCACTGTGCCGTCATCATAAGGAGGGATGGCTCGTCTCGTTGTCAAGGACAACATCACTTCTGGGGGAGCCCTGGCTATAGGCCAAACTCTCCGACTAGGCGGCTTCGTCATGACTGCCTGCTCGGCCGTTGCGCCGATGATGACTTCTTGGGTCATCGAAAATAGCCTCCACATCGGCTCAAAATTCACCGAGTAGATGTATCCAATGGATCTCTCCTCTTTTAAAGAGCTCTTGGATCACATTGCCGCTCTAGGAGTCGCTACGGACTACAATCTGATCGGGCTTAAACCCGACCAAAGGGAGATTAACTCTCCGCCGGTCACCCATCAAATAGCGGTGGTGGAGGAGCAACACGGCAGTTCTCCCTCTATCCTAAGGATGAACTATGTCCGGATTCCTGAGCTCTCCGAGCCGGATACCCGCTCATAGGAGGACATCGCCCTAACCCTGAACCTAGAATCAGGTCACATACCGAACCCACGGAGCAACATCCCGGAGCCCGAACTTCCAAGATTGGAAACTCCCCTGCCCCGGGATCTCAGATTGGGTCAAGGTCTGGACTTAAATCCACCCACCCACCCAGATACAAATGATCTTTCCCACATTACGCAAGCGCCCCAAGAGACAATACATCACTATTGGGCCAGATTCCTCCTTGTAATGAACAAGGTCAAGGACTGTCGCGAGGAAGATGCAATTTCGTTGTTTTGCAACAATTGCACGGACAAGGGAATCCTCAACACCATAAGTTGCTGTGACATAGCACACTTCGCTGACTTGGCGGCCATGGTACAGAAATACTGTGCGATGGAAAGCGCCTGGAAAACCCAAACACAATTTTGGGACAATCTGGCTCTGACAAAATCCCTAGTCCGAACTAAAAGGGTGCACTCTCATAAGTCGCCCGACTCAATTACAAAGAAGCAAAAGCCCACTACAGGGCGTGGAACCGTATTGGAGGGATGGCTTAACGGGCCCAGCAAAATTCATAGTACAGCGGATACCATACCAACACATAGCCTTAGAGCATGTTGGGTACTCCGGCGGGTGGCCAAGAGTGGTGAGGATATCCTCATCCAAAACATCCCAGAACACCCTCATGCGGATAAAATACAGTATTAACAGTCTTCGAGACCTTCGCCTCAAATAATAGGCGTAAGCGAGCACTCCGCAGCCTTGCCGAAGTCTGCCACGTAGCACCAATAAATCCATGGAGCGACACGGCCATCACTTTCAATGCCAGTGACGAACCTAAATTCCAAACAGCCCGAGCACCAGCCGCTTTGGTCCTCAGTCCAATTGTGGACGGCTTTCGGCTCACTAAAGTGCTCATGGACGGTGGCGGCGGATTAAACCTCATTTATGAGGAGACTCTTCAAAAAATGGAAATAGACAGCAACCGTATTGAGCAAAGCACCACGACCTTCCGAGGAATCATCCCTAGTTGGGAGGCATGTTGCGCTGGGAAAATCACACTAGATGTGGTATTCGGCACTCCGGAGAATTACAGGTCCGAAGAAATCACATTCCAAGTGGCCCCGTTCAGTAGCGGATACAACGCCCTTCTAGGGCAGGAGGCATTCACAATTTTTCAAGCCATACCCCATTACGGGTACATGAAACTCAAAATGCCCGGACCCAATGGAATCATCACTCTACCTAGTGATCCGGACATAGCACTCCGCGCCGAGAACAAAACAGCTACACTGGCCCTCGAGGCACTATTCGAAGCCCTTGTGGCGAAGGAGTTAACCGCGCTGTGCTCCACAGTGGACAGGGACGACGTGATACTAGACAAAAGATCCAAGTCCACCTCCTTTAAACCAGCGGATGAAATAGTCAAATTCCAAGTCCATCCAACGGATCCCACAAAAACAGCATCCATTGGGGCATAGTTAAACCCTGCCGTAGATGCCGCACTACGGGAGTTCCTGCGCGAGAATTGGGACATATTCGCCTGGCATCCTTCAGACATGCCAGGAATCCCATGCAGGCTGGCCGAGCATAGCCTTAACATTCTAAAAGGATTCAGGCCGGTCAAGCAGACTCTCTGGAATTTCTCAGAACCTAAGCAACAAGCCATGGGAGAGGAGCTAGCCAAATTACTGGAGGCCAGATTCATTAGAGAAATAAAGCATCCATACTGGCTAGCAAACCTGGTGATGGTGCCAAAGAAGGACAAATCCTGGCACCTATGTGTCGACTTCAAGGACCTTAATAAGGCTTGCCCAAAGGACCCCTTCCCCCTCCCTCGCATCAATCAAATTATCGACGCTACCGCAGGACACGACTCATTGTGCTTCCTCAACGCATACTCCAGTTACCACCAAATTAAGATGGCGGAGTCCGACCAAGCCGCAATGGAATTTATCACTCCATACGGCCCCTTCTGTTTCAACACAATGCCCTTTGGGCTCAAAAACGCCGGAGCAACGTATCAGCGCATGATTCAGACATGTCTGGAAAAGCAGATCGGCAAAATAGTGGAGGCATACATCGACGATGTGGTCGTTAGAACCAGACACGTCAACTCCTTAATAGATGACTTGAGACTCACATTCGACAATCTCCGAACATACGACATTAAGCTTAATCCGGAAAAATGCGTTTTCGGCGTACCTGCCGGAAAGCTCCTGGGCTTTATCGTCTCCAGCAGAGGAATTGAAGCAAATCCGGCAAAAATCCAGGCTCTATCGCAGTTGGCTATCCCAACTGACCTCAAGCAAATCCAGAAGTTAACTGGATGTGTGGCGGCTTTAAGCCGCTTTATCTCCCAACTAGGAGAAAAGGCACTCCCCCTTTATCGCCTTCTTCGACGCACCGAACACTTCGAGTGGACGGACGCAGCCACGACCAGACTGGAAGAAATAAAAGCCATCCTGGCCACCAACCCAATCTTGGCCGCTGATACGTCTCCAATGTATCTACTTTGCCAAACACTTTTGCCCTTGTTTTGGACTCTAACTTGCATGATTTGAATGGAACTAACCCGGACTGACGTTGTTTTCAGTAGAACTACCATGGTGTTATTTATGTGCAGGAGCAAATATTCTCGGAATGACCTAAAACTTCACGGAGACACTTTTCAGAAAATAAGAAAAATACCTGCCAAAGATGAAGGCCAGGGGGCCCACCGTCTTGCCACGAGGGTGGGGGGCACGCTTGCCCCCCTAGGGCGCGCCCCCTACCTCGTGGGCCCCCTGTTGCGTCTCCGACTCCAACTCCACCTCCATATATTGAGTTTCGATGAGAAAAAAATCAGAGAGAAGAAATCATCACGTTTTACGATATGGAGCCATCGCCAAGCCCTAAAACCTCTCGGGAGGGCTGATCTGGAGTCCGTTCGGGGCTCTAGAGAGGGGAATCCGTCGCCATCGTCATCATCAACCATCCTCCATCACCAATTTCATGATGCTCACCGCCATGCATGAGTAATTCCATCATAGGCTTGCTGGACGGTGATGGGTTGGATGGGATCTATCATGTAATCGAGTTAGTTTTGTTAGGGTTTGATCCCTAGTATCCACTATGTTCTGAGATTGATGTTGCTATGACTTTGCTATGCTTAATGCTTGTCACTAGGGCCCGAGTGCCATGATTTCAGATCTGAACCTATTGTGTTTTCATCAATATATGAGTGTTCTTGATCCTATCTTGCAAGTCTATAGTCACCTATTATGTGTTATGATCCGTTAACCCCGAAGTGACAATAATCAGGATACTTACCGGTGATGACCGTAGTTTGAGGAGTTCATGTATTCACTATGTGTTAATGGTTTGTTCCGGTACTCTATTAAAAGGAGGCCTTAATATCCCTTAGTTTCTGTAAGGGCCCCGCTACCACGGGAGGGTAGGACAAAAGATGTCATGCAAGTTCTTTTCCATAAGCATGTATGACTATATTCGGAATACATCCCTACATTATATCAATGAACTGGAGCTAGTTCTGTGTCACCCTAGGTTATGACTGTTACATGATGAACTGCATCCGGCATAATTCTCCATCATCGATCCATTGCCTACGAGCTTTCCATATATTGTTCTTCGCTTATTTACTTTTTTTCCATTGCTATAATCACTACAAAATACCAAAAACATTACTTTTACTACTGTTACCTATGCTACCGTTATCACTACTATCATATTACTTTGCTACTAAATACTTTGCTGCAGATATTAAGTTTCCAGGTGTGGTTTAATTGACCACTCGGCTGCTAATACTTGAGAATATTCTTTGGCTCCCCTTGTGTCGAATCAATAAATTTGGGTTGAATACTCTACCCTCGAAAACTGTTGCGATCCCCTATACTTGTGGGTTATCAGCCACGCCAAATGTTGGCGAACCAATGCTATTATATATAGCGGCAACTCACCAAGTTGTAAGCGCAGTGCTCGTCGTCGAACGAGAGATGGGCGGACATAAATTCCCACTTCAAAAGCCAGTATATTATGTGTCCACCGTCCTCACTCCATGCAAATCACGGTACCCACATTATCAAAAGATAGCATACACGGTATTCATGGCATCCCGGAAATTACGACACTACTTTCAAGAGTGTTCAATTACGGTGGCCTCCGAAGTACCACTCAACAACATAATAAACAACCACGATGCCACGGGCCAGATTGCCAAATGGGCTATCGAGCTCCTCCCGTTCGACATAACATATAAACCACGGCGAGCCATTAAGTCGCAATTACTGGCCGATTTCGTAGCCGAATGGATAGAAGCCGAACTCCCTAACGAGTACGACGCATACTCCAATTGGATCATGCACTTCAACGGCTCTAAAATGCTGGCTGGTCTGGCGGCTGGCGGCGTCCTGACGTCCCCCACTGGAGATACACTGCAATACGTACTCCAAATACTATATACAAACTCCAACAACGCAGCCGAATACGAGGCCCTGTTACACGGTCTCCGAATGGCAGTTTCCATGGGCATTCAACGCCTAGAGGTGCGTGGGGACTCGAACCTCGCAATATCCCAAATAAATGGAGACTTTGATGCCAAGGATCCGAAAATGGTGGCATATCGCAACGTCGTCCTCAAAATGTCAGCTCGGTTCGAGGGGCTTGAATTCCATCATGTGGCTCGGGAAAACAACGAGGCGGCAGACATCCTCGCCCGTATCGGTGCTAAACACGGCCCTGTCCCACCTAACATCTTCCTGGAAAAACTGTTTAAACCATCCGTGGTATGGGAAGGGGACACCGGCAACAATAGTCCGGACCCGGCCACAACCCCAGATAGCGAACACTCTGACACAATCGGAGGCTCTACCATTGAAATAACACCTTTAGCCCATGTAATAATGGTCGTCATCTCCCCACGGACAGAACCATTTCTGGCCTACCTAACTAGGCAGGAACTACCCGAGGACCAAAATGAGGCACGCTGCATAGTGCGGCGATCTAAACCTACAAGGTCCACGAGGGAGAGTTTTATAAGAAAAGCACCACCGGAGTCCTTCAAAGGTGCATCTCTGAAGAGGAAGGGCGGAAGCTTTTTGTAGAAATCCATGCCGGACTCAGCGGCCATCACGCTGCAGGCCGGGCCCTTGTAAGCAAGGCCTTCCATACATGTTTCTATTGGCCGACGGCCCAGGCAGATGCGCAGCATCTGGTCCAGCATTGCGTCGGTTTCCAGGTCTTTGCAAACCAAAGCCATATGCCGCCTACCGCTCTCCAAACAATCCCCATTCCTTGGCCCTTCGCGGTCTGGGGGCTTGATATGGTTATACCCCTTAAAGGGGGAACCCATAAGAAAAAATACTTACTAGTCATGGTGGATAAATTCACCAAATGGATAGAAGCCAAACCTGTCAAGACGGCTGAATCCGGACCAGTGATAGACTTCATGTCCGGGGTCGTACACCGTTATGGCGTCCCCCAAAGCATCATCACTGACAACGACACGAACTTTACAGCCGACGAAGTGAAACTTTGGTGCAGCAACATGGGCATCAAGATCGATTATGCTTCGGTCTATCACCCGCAAACTAACGGTCAAGTCGAGCGAGCGAATGGTCTTATCATGAGCAGCATTAAACCCAGATTAGTGTGGTCCTTAAAGGAGTCAAACACGCACTGGGTAGAGGAGCTCGACTCCGTACTATGGGGGTTGCGGACCACGCCAAATCGCACTACCGGATACACACCGTTCTTTATGGTGTACGGCGCCGAGGCGGTTTTGCCTTGCGACATAATTCATGACTCACCTCGAGTGCGCATGTACAAAGAAAAAGAGGCCGAGTTCGATCGGAGGGATAGTTTGGACGCCCTGGAGGAAGAGCACGACATGGAAAAGGCCTGTTCCGCATTCTACCAGCAACAGGCTCGAAGATATCAAAGTAGAGAAGTACGGGCCAAAACCTATAACATTGGCGAACTAGTTCTACGCCTGCCGGAGAAGAAAAAGAACAAGCTCAAGCCCAAATGGGAGGGTCCCTTCATTATCGACCAGGTTCGGACCGGTGGAGTGTACCGTCTGCGGGATGCATCGGATAATCGACTCGAGCCAAACCCATGGAATGCAGCCAGACTCCGAAGATTCTACGCCTAGCGCCGGACTCTATGTTCGTCTCCTCACCTCCGTCATTTTTTTGCATATCTGTCTTTTCTCTCTTTCTCCCTTTTTACTCTCTTCAAGGCCCTTAAAGGCTATACTTGTGTCCTGGTTACACAATCTTGATGCGCTAACCGCGCTCATTATACCCCGGGGCTTCTTATACATAAGCTTAATCTAACTATTTTCCTGGGCTTTATGCCCCATACATGTGTTATTCTTCCGCATGTACCTTTTTTCGCCATTATATGCATCGATATGACTTATGTTTTGGCCAAGCTGGATTGCCTGGCTCTTGTATTTATGCCCTACGTTCCCGTTAATTCGGCTAGGGCATAAGGGGAGCACCTCTGCGATTGTTACTGCCGGGTCAGCCAGATGTGTACCTCAGACTGGGTGAAGCCGAAAGCTAGCGTTCTTAAGGGAATATTCGGTTGGTGAATAAAAGATGACTTTTATCTAACTTGAAACATGCTCCCAGATGTTTATATCATGCGTCTCTTTTCGCAGTTCGGACATGCACATTAGGGCATGCGTACCCAGGGAAAGGAACCCTTAACGGAACAATTCTCCCTGGAAGATGTTTCTTACTACCCATGTAATATAACATAAATAGTTGGGTACTTGTCTGTTCAAGCACTTATGACCCCTACGCCTGGTCTCCATGCATACCCCGGTTTTTACATAACCGAGCGGGTATTCTGATACACTCTGGACTATCGGGTCCAGAGGTCGAAGCGAAAAGGTCCGCCATGAGAAATGATTTACAATCTGGCTAGGGACATTACATATGTCACTTGAATTACACTATCGCTAAGACTGATTCAATTCTTCTTCTATACCATCCAACAGGTTGTCTAGCCTAAAATCTTGTTGGGAATACTTTGCGGCTAATTCTACTTGATCATACACTAAACTGACGGGGATCTCTTTCCCATCGGGCCCCACAGGTCCGACCTCGGCCATGTGGTTTGGGTCCGCTCTGGTATATCGTGTCTTCACCATAGCCCGGGCTTCCCTTGCACCTTGTCGGCAGGCTGATATCTTCCATAACCGGAAGCGCCGCCGCGCTCCCTTGAGCTTCTCTATAAGCTCCCCCATGCCTCCTGGCGGGGACGCGGATGGCCACAAGGCTTGGGCAATACCCTGCATCACGTGCCGAACTTGCTCGTGCAGTTGTGAGAGCTCTGGTAGAAGATTACCCGAAGACCCGGGCATCTCCTTCACGGGACGACCCGTCAGCATACCTGCAGACATAGCTCTGTTAGCCGGCTTCTTCGCCGAACTCCTTTAAAAATTCGTTCAAGCACTTACTAAAAATGCCACGCCGAAGCCGTTTATTCTCCTTCACGGAGTCCGCAAGCTGGGCTCGGACATCTTTTAGTTCCACGCCCAGCCGGATATTGGAGTCTTGGAGATCATTTTTCTCCTGCCTGACTCGTGTTAGCACGTGCTCTCCAGCATTTCACTGTCGATCATCACGTGCCGCATCCACCTCCACGGCCTCCGGATTCACTCCAGGGCCACCTGCAACATCTATTGTTAGATTTGCATATATGCCGCATACTGCCTGGTACCCGTATTCTTTACAATGGAAACAAGTGTTACCAGAGGGATCCTTCTCGGACTCCTTCAATGCGGCAACAGCGGCCCCTAGCTGGGCCTTGCACTCTTCCAGCTCTTGAGACAATTGGGAATTCTTCTCTGTAAGAACCTGAACAAATAATGATCCTTAAATCAGTTGCGTCAACTATTTCAAGTCTCAGGGGCTACTGATACATATAATCATCCGATTTGCTTACCCGTATATCCCTTACATACTGGTTCATGGCTCTAGCTAGACTATTTTGAGCAGCACGGATGTACGCGTCCCCGGAATTGAAGGCATCAAATGCCTCTGGTGAGAAACAAGCGTCATGGAGTACGGCCTGGCGACGCCTGTGATTCATGGCGCTCTCCACTTCAGAATTTGTAGCGGATAGTCTGTCTGCATCCTCTATAGGAGGAACATCCGGCGTCTGCCCCGCGTTAGCTTCGGCCTCTATGTCCGGCCCTGGAGCCCGACTAGTCGAGCCGTGATCGGCAGCCTCTCCGGGTATAGTCCGGCGAGTGTTTTTTCTGCTAAGAAGCACGAACGTCATTATATATTAAGAAAGACGACAACCACGGAGTGAGGTTTTGTGTCATACCTCTGTGCCGGCGTCTCCGTCCTGACCGCCTTCCTTTTTGGCCTACCCGGCTTCGATGCCTCTTGTTGGCGAGTTGCTGCAGGTTCGGCACGGCGTCCCGAATGCCTTCCCTGTAAAACACCATATGTGTACGGTGCGTAAAGTGCATAAAAGGGGATCCTTTTTGGGAGTTGGGACTTTGGTTTTTCTTACGTGCGATGCAGGGAGTAGTCCAGGATAGTCGGCCGTTATGGCCACCATGGCGTCATCACAACTCAATTGATAGAATTGCTTGTCTATCAGCTCCACGAATATGTCTGGATCCTCCTCGAGTCCGGGATCGAGGGCCCGGTCAGGGTCCTCCGATTGTGGAGGTGGACTGTTGACCTCCCTTACAGCTTTTCGCAGTTCCTGCCATGAAATGGAAAGGTGAATACCTACGACGAAGAATGTGGGAAGGTTGGGAGTAAAGAGGTACAACTCACCCAGCTTGGAGGGTTGTACATGGAGAATCCATCCCGTGGCTTAATACGGATGAACTCCTCTTCCTCTCCCTTGAACAACTCAGACAGAATTTTTGCTAAAGCAGCAGCGGAGTCCGGTCCCTTGCGCCCGCAACGGGTGGCATCATCTTCCCCGTTAAAACACCACAGGGGGTGCCCTCGATATTGGAGTGGTTGCACCCCTCGCATTATGCATATTGACATAACCTCGATTATTGTCAATCCTGATTGAGCCAGCACTTTGATCTGGTTCATCAGGTAAAGGACTTCTTCGCTGTCTTCCTCTTGGGGGCTCCGTGGGCGCCAACTTCAGTGTTTCTTTAGAGGAGCACTGTTGAACTCAGGAAGACCCTGCCGAACAGGGTCTGGAAGTGGGACATCATCCATGTGAAACCACTCCAAAGGCCAGTCTTTGGATATCTTCTTCGGAGTACCAGACAGGTATCCGGTCTCGGCGATGCGCCATATTTCGGCTCCGCCCACCTGATAAAGTGACCCCTTCTGTGTGCGGGGCACAAGGCAAAATAGCCTTTTCCACAGCTCGAAATGAGCCTCGCAGCCCAGAAATAGCTCACAAAGGGCAACATAACCAGCGATGTGTAATATGGAAGCAGGGGTGAAATTATGCAACTGGAGGCCATAAAACTCCAGGAGCCCACAGAGGAAGGGATGGATTGGAAATCTGAGTCCCCTTAGTAAGTAAGGAACAAGGCATACCCGCTCCCCCTTAGAGGGATTGGGGAAGCTCTCCGCTTGCTCCCCGCCATTATAAGTGGCGAGCCCGGCTTGTACGGGGATCATATACGCTGGAGGGAGAAATCCCTGGGTCTGCAACTCTACTAATCGGCTGTGCGGGACGGAACACTTCTCCCAATCACCGGGCTTAGGGCTACGGGAGCGGGAGGAGGAGCAGCGGTGGTTGGCCATGATGGAATGGATTTTTCCGAGCGTGCTCCGATGGATTCTCGCCGTGGGAGGATGGTGTGGATTGGATCTAAGGATCCCCATCCCTTTAATAGACAATTTATTTACCTTGCTAGGGGGGCGAATGTAAAAACGCCCTGGCTCCTCGGATTTGCTCGACGCGTGGAAGATAGCCCTTATTGGGCGCGGAAGCCAAGAAGTCTAACATTTATGGGAGCCGGACACTACTTAGCAGATATTTTAGGATTTGGAGAAGAACCCGCCTTGCAATGCCGAAGACAATACTGTGCGTCGGACTCATCGTCATTGAAGCCTGGTTCAGGGGCTACTGAGGGAGTCCTGGATTAGGGGGTCTCCGGACAGCCGGACTATTGGACTATGAAGATACAAGATTGAAGACTTTGTCCCGTGTCCGGATGGGACTCTCCTTGGCGTGGAAGGCAAGCTAGGCAATACAAATATGTAGATCTCCTCCTTTGTAACCGACTCTGTGTAACCCTACCCCCTCCGGTGTCTATATAAACTGGAGGGTTTTAGTCCGTAGGACAACATACAATCATACCATAGGCTAGCTTCTAGGGTTTAGCCTCTACGATCTCGTGGTAGATCAACTCTTGTAATACTCATATCATCAAGAACAATCAAGCAGGACATAGGGTATTACCTCCATCAAGAGGGCCCGAACCTGGGTAAACATCGTGTCCCCTACTTCCTATTACCATCTGCCTTAGACGCACAGTTCGGGACCCCCTACTCGAGATCCGCCGGTTTGGACACCGACACTCCCCTCCATGTCTTCCTAGGCTCCGCGTTGTTCCCTTCCTGGGCCTCACTGTCGTCCACCACCTGGGTGCTGTCCGCACAGTGTGGTCAAGGAATGACAGCCATCAGAAGATGATTGTACGTGGTGAGGCTGACAGCTGGACCCACCAGCTACATCTTCACAAGCAAGGAAGTGCCTCCTTATTACACGCAAGAAAATGAATCCTCCCCTGACAGCTCGGACTCGCCATCTATATCTTCGCACACAAGGAAGTACCTCCTTATCCTCCCTGGCAGTTGGGACCCACCCGGTCGAAGCATATGTAGCGTTGTCATTTTGGTCGCAAACGTGTACGGACATACTGGTCCATCGGTCTGTCTTCCATGATGAACCGTGGCCGAGTAAGCAGCAGTAGAAGTTCAGGCAGTCCCATCTAAATTATGTACACATACGTACAACCACGCTGCAAAAAAGACGACCATATACATAGATACGGGTGTGGTCTTGATCGCATACATTGACGACTTCCTGTTCATTGGCAGCCAACCAGCTGGGTTGGAATGGAGAAATAGCTTCATGCTCATCGGGAGGCAACCGATTGGGTCGAAATGCGTCCTATTCAATGGGAGCCAACCGACTTGGACGAAAAGGCCAAAACGGGGTCTTATGTACCACAGAATGGAGGAAACGGACTTATACTCGACTGCCTAAGGTCGAAACGGGATCCTATTCATTGGGATGGGTGTGGCGCACTGCAAAACGGAGGAAACGGACTTCTCTCCAACCGCCTATGGTCGAAATAGGGTCATGTTGATCGGGAAGGATGTGGCACTACCTCTTGAGCACTGCGTTGGTTTTCCCTTGAAGAGGAAAGGGTGATGCAGCAGACCAGCGTAAGTATTTCCCTCACTTTTTGAGAACCAAGGTATCAATCCAGTAGGAGGCCGCGCACGAGTCCCTCGCACCTACACAAACAAATAAACTCCTCACAACCAACGCGATAAAGGGGTTGTCAATCCCTTCACGGTCACTTACGAGAGTGAGATCTGATAGATATGATAAGATAATATTTTTGGTATTTTTATGATAAAGAGAAATAAAGATGCAAGTAAAATAAATGGCAAAGGAAATAACTAAGTATTGGAAGATTAATATAATGGAAAATAGACCCGGGGGCCAAAGGTTTCACTAGAGGCTTCTCTCGAGAGCATAAGTATTACGGTGGGTGAACAAATTACTGTTGAGCAATTGACAGAATTGAGCATAGTTATGAGAATATCTAGGTATGATCATGTATATAGGCATCACGTCCGAGACAAGTAGACCGACTCCTGCCTGCATCTACTACTATTACTCCAGACATTGACCGCTATCCAGCATGCATCTAGAGTATTAAGTTCAAGAGAACAGAGTAACGCTTTAAGCAAGATGACATGATGTAGAGGTTTAAACTCATGCAATATGATATAAACCCCATCTTGTTATCCTCGATGGCAACAATACAATACATGCCTTGCTGCCCCTACTGTCACTGGGAAAGGACACCACAAGATTGAACCCAAAGCTAAGCACTTCTCCCATTGCAAGAAAGAATCTAGTAGGCCACACCAAACTGATATTTGAAGAGACTTGTAAAGATAACCAATCATACATAAAAGAATTCAGAGAAGATTCAAATATTGTTCATAGATAAACTTGATCATAAACCCACAATTCATCGATCTCAACAAACACACCGCAAAAGAAGATTACATCGAATAGATCTCCACAAGAGAGGGGAGAACTTTGTATTGAGATCCAAAAAGAGAGAAGAAGCCATCTAGCTAATAACTATGGACCCGTAGGTCTGAAGTAAACTACTCACATTTCATTGGAGAGGCTATGGTGTTGATGTAGAAGCCCTTCGTGATTGATACCCCCTCCGGCGGAGCTCCGGAAAAGGCCCCAAGATGGGATCTCGTGGATACAAAAAGTTACGGCGGTGGAATTAGGGTTTTGGCTCCGTATCTGGTAGTTTGGGGGTACGTAGGTATATATAGGAGGAAGGAGTACGTCGGTGGAGCAACATGGGCCCCACGAGGGTGGAGGGCGCGCCTGGGGGGTAGGCGCGCCCCCCTACCTTGTGCCTTCCTAGTTGATCGCTTGACGTAGGGTCCAAGTCCTCTGGATCATTTTCGGAACTAAGGGGTAGGCGCGCCCCCCTACCTCGTGCCTTCCTAGTTGATTGCTGGATGTAGGGGTCCAAGTCCTCTGGATCATGTTCGTTCCGAAAATCACGTTCCCGGAGGTTTCATTCCGTTTGGACTCCGTTTGATATTCTTTTTCTGCAAAACCCTAAAATAGGCAAAAAAAATAGCAATTCTGGGTTGGGCCTCTGGTTAATAGGTTAGTCCCAAAAATAATATAAAAGTGTATAATAAAGCCCAATAATGTCCAAAACAAGATATAATATAGCATGGAACAATCAAAAATTATAGATACGTTGGAGACGTATCAAGCATCATCAAGCTTAATTCCTGCTCGTCCTCGAGTAGGTAAATGATAAAAACAGAATTTTTGATGTGGAATGCTACTTGGCATAATTTCAATGTAATTCTCTTAATTGTGGTATGAATATTCAGATCCAAAAGATTCAAGACAAAAGTTCAATATTGACATAGAAATAATAATACTTCAAGCATACTAACTAAGTAATTATGTCTCTTCAAAATAACATGGCCAAAGAAAGTTATCCCTACAAAATCATATAGTCTCGCGATGCTCTATCTTCACCACACAAAGTATTTAAATCATGCACAACCCCGATGACAAGCCAAGCAATTGTTTCATACTATTGGTGTTCTTAAACTTTTTCAATCTTCACGCAATACATGAGCGTGAGCCATGGACATAGCACTATAGGTGGAATTGAATGGTGGTTGTGGATAAGACAAAAAGGGGGGAGATAGTCTCACATCAACTAGGCATATCAATGGGCTATGGAGATGCCCATTAATAGATATCAATGTGAGTGAGTAGGGATTGCCATGCAATGGATGCACTAGAGCTATAAGTATATGAAAGATCAACAAAGTAAACTAAGTGGGTGTGCATCCAACTTGCTCGCTCACGAAGACCTAGGGCATTTTGAGGAAGCCAATCATTGGAATATACAAGCCAAGTTTTATAATGAAAAATTCCCACTAGTATATGAAAGTGATAACATAGGAGACTCTCTATCATGAAGATCATGGTGCTACTTTGAAGCACAAGTGTGGTAAAAGGATAGTAGCATTGTCCCTTCTCTCTTTTTCTCTAATTTTTTTATTTGGGCCTTTTCTCTTTTTTATGGCCTCTTTTTTTTAGTCCGGAGTCTCATCCCGACTTGTGGGGGAATCATAGTCTCCATCATCCTTTCCTCACTTGGGACAATGCTCTAATAATGATGATCATCACACTTTTTATTTACTTACAACTCGATACTTAGAACAAAATATGACTCTATGTGAATGCCTCCGGCGGTGTACCGGGATATGCAATGATGCATGAGTGACATGTATGAAAGAATTATGAACGGTGCCTTTGCCACAAATACAATGTCAACTACATGATCATGCAAAGCAATATGACAATGATGGAGCGTGTCATAGCAAACGGAACGGTGGAAAGTTTCATGGCAATATATCTCGGAATGGCTATGGAAATGCCATGATAGGTAGGTATGGTGGCTGTTTTGAGGAAGGTATATGGTGGGTGTATGATACCGGCGAAAGGTGCGCGGTATTAGAGAGGCTAGCAATGGTGTAAGGGTGAGAGTGCGTATAATCCATGGACTCAACATTAGTCATAAAGAACTCACAAACTTATTGCAAAAATCTATTAGTTATCGAAACAAAGTATTATGCGCATGCTCCTAGGGGGATAGACTGGTAGGAAAAGACCATCGCTCGTCCCCGACCGCCACTCATAAGGAAGACAATCAATAAATAAATCATGCTCCGACTTCATCACATAACGGTTCACCATACGTGCATGCTACGGGAAACACAAACTTCAACACAAGTATTTCTCAAATTCACAACTACTCAACTAGCACAACTCTAATATTACCATCTCCATATCTCAAAACAATTATCAAGTATCAAACTTCTCATAGTATTCAACACACTCATAAGAAAACTTTTTTTCTTAATCTTGAATGCCTAACATAATTAAAGCAAATTACCACGCTATTTTGTAGGACTCTCAAAATGATCTAAGTGAAGCATGAGAGAACAATAGTTTCTATAAAACAAATCCACCACCGTGCCCTAAAAGATATAAGTGAAGCACTAGAGCAAAAACTATATAACTCAAAAGATATAAGTGAAGCACATAGAGTATTCTAACAATTTCCGAATCATGTGCGTTTCTCTCAAAAGGTGTGTACAGAAAAGATGATTGTGGAAAGATAACAAATAAAGACTAAAATAATACAAGACGCTCCAAGTAAAACACATATCATGTGGTAAATAAAAATATAGCTTCAAGTAAAGTTACCGATAGAAGTAGACGAAAGAGGGGATGCCTTCCGGGGCATCCCCAAGCTTTGGCTTTTAGGTGTCCTTAGATTATCTTGGGGATTCCGTGGGCATCCCCAAGCTTAGGCTCTTGACACTCCTTGTTCCATAATCCATCAAATCTTTTACCCAAAACTTGAAAACTTCACAACACAAAACTTAAAGTAGAAAATCTCGTGAGCTCCGTTAGCGAAAGAAAACAAAACACCACTTCAAGGTACTGTAATGAACTCATTATTTATTTATATTGGTGTTAAACCTAATGTATTCCAACTTCTCTATGGTTTATAAACTATTTTACTAGCCATAGATTCATCAAAATAAGCAAACAACACACGGAAAACCGAATCTTTCAAAAATAGAACAGTCTGTAGTAATCTGTAGCTAACGCAAGATCTGGAACCCCAAAAATTCTAACATAAATTTCTGGAGGTGAAGAATTTATCTATTAATCATATGAAAAAAGAATTAACTATATATCACTTTCCAAATAAAAATGGCAGCAGTTCTCGTGAGCGCTAAAGTTTCTGTTTTTACAGCAAGATTAAAAAGACTTTCCCCAAGTCTTCCCAACGGTTCTACTTGGCACAAACACTAATTAAACACAAAAAACACAACCAAAACAGAGGCTAGATAAATTATTTATTACTAAACAGGAGCAAAAATCAAGGAATCAAAATAAAATTGGGTTTCCTCCCAACAAGCGCTATCGTTTAACGCCCCTAGCTAGGCATGCAAGCAAGGATAGATCTAGGTATTGCCATCTTTGGAAGGCAATCCATAAGTGGCTCTCATAATAGATTCATAAGGTAATTTAATTTTCTTTCTAGGGAAGTGTTCCAATGCTTTCCTTAACGGAAATTGGAATCTAATATTCCCTTCCTTCATATCAATAATTGCACCAATCATTCTAAGGAAAGGTCTACCAAGAATAATAGGACATGAAGGATTGCAATCTATGTCAAGAACAATAAAATCTACGGGCACATAATTCCTATTTGCAACAATAAGAACATCATTAATTCTTCCCATAGGTTTCTTAATAGTGGAATTCGCAAGGTGCAAGTTTAAAGAGCAATCATCAAAATCATGGAAACCTAGCAAATCACACAGTCTTTGGAATCGTGGAAACACTAGCACCCAAATCACACAAAGCATATCATTCATGATCTTTAATATTAATTTTAATAGTAGGTTCCCACTCATCATAAAGTTTTCTAGTGATAGAAACTTCCAACTCAAGTTTTTCTTCATAAGATTGCATCAAAGCATCAACGATATGTTTGGTAAAGGCTTTATTTTGACTATAAGCATGAGGAGAATATAGAACGGATTGCAACAAGGAAATACAATCTATCAAAGAGCAATTATCATAATTAAATTCCTTGAAATCCAAAGTAGTGGTTCATTAATATTTAAAGTTTTGACTTCTTCAATCCCATTTTTAACAATTTTAGCATCAAGATCTAAAGACTCTGAATTTTTGGAACGCCTTCTAGGTAAAGGTGGATCATATTCGGTCCCATCATTATCAAGATTCATATTAAAAAACAAAGATTTAATAGGGGACATATCAATAACTTTTAGATCTTCATCTTTATTATCATGGAAACTAGAAGAACACGCTTTTATAAAGCAATCTTTCTTAGCACGCATCCTAGCGGTTCTTTCTTTGCACTCATCAATGGAAATTCTCATGGCTTTGAGAGACTCATTGATATCATGCTTAGGAGGAATAGATCTAAGTTTCAAAGAATCAACATCAAGAGAAATTATATCAACGTTCCTAGCCAACTCATCAATCTTAAGCAATTTTTCTTCAATCAAAGCATTGAAATTCTTTTGCGAGCTAATAAATTCTTTAATATTAGATTCAAAATCAAAGGGTATCTTATTAAAATTTCCATAATAATTGTTGTAGGAATTACCATAATTATTGGAGGAATTACTAGGATACGGCCTAGGATTAAAGTTTCCTCTATACGCGTTGTTACCAAAATTATTCCTACCAACAAAATTCACATCCAAAGATTCATTATTATTCTCAATCAAGGTAGACAAAGGCATATCATTAGGATCAGAATAAACACTTTTATTAGAAAATAATTTCATAAGTTCATCCATCTTACCACTCAAACCATTAATTTCTTCAATCGCATGCACTTTCTTATTAGTAGATCTTTCGGTGTGCCATTGAGAATAATTAACCATAATATTATCTAGGAGTTTAGTAGCTTCTCCTAAAGTGATTTCCATAAAAGTGCCTCCCACGGCCGAATCAAAAAGATTTCTAGAAGCAAAATTCAATCCAGCATAAAAAAATTTATAATCATCCACAAATTCAAACCATGTGTAGGGCAATTACGTATCATTAATTTCATCCTCTCCCAAGCTTGTGCAATATGTTCATGATCAAGTTTCTTAAAATTCATAATATCGTTTCTAAGAGAGATGATCTTAGCGGGAGGAAAATACATAGAGATAAAAGCATCTTTGCTTATTCCACGAATCAATACTATTTTTAGGCAAAGACGAAAACCAAGCTTTAGCACGATCTCTAAGCGAAAAAGGAAATAGTTTCAATTTAACAATATCATTGTCCACATCTTTCTTCTTTTGCATATCACACAAATCAACAAGGTTGTTTAGATGGGTAGCGGCATCTTCACTAGGAAGGCCGGAAAATGGATTTTTCATGACAAGATTAAGCAAAGCAGCATTTATTTCACAAGATTCAGCATCGGTAAGAGGAGCAATCAGAGTGCTAATAAAATCATTGTTGTTGGTATTGGTAAAGTCACACAATTTGGTATTATCTTGAGCCATCGTGACAAGCAAGGAATCCAACACACAAGCAAACAAGAAACGGGCAAAAAGAGGTGAATAGAGAAAGAGAAGGAGGGTGGAGAGAGAGAGGGCGAATAAAACGGCAAGGGTGAAGTGGGGGGAGAGCAAAACGAGAGGAAAATGGCAAATAATGTAATGCAAGAGATAAGGGTTTGTGATGGGTACTTGGTATGTTGAGTTTTGCGTAGACTCCCCGGCAACGGCGCCAGAAATGGCTCATTGTCGGGAGTCGAATCTTGACTTGACTTGGCACGAACCTCCCCGGCAAAGGCGCTAGAAATCCTTCTTGCTACCTCTTGAGCACTGCGTTGGTTTTCCCTTAAAGAGGAAAGGGTGATGCAGCAGAGCAGCATAAGTATTTCCCTCAGTTTTTGAGAACCAAGGTATCAATCCAGTAGGAGGCCACGCACGAGTTCCTCGCACCTACACAAACAAATAAACTCCTCACAACCAACGCGATAAAGGGGTTGTCAATCCCTTCACGGTCACCTACGAGAGTGAGATCTGATAGATATGATAAGATAATATTTTTGGTATTTTTATGATAAAGAGAAATAAAGATGCATGTAAAATAAATGGCAAAGGAAATAACTAAGTATTGGAAGATTAATATAATGGAAAATAGACCCGGGGCCATAGGTTTCACTAGAGGCTTCTCTTGAGAGCATAAGTATTACGGTGGGTGAACAAATTACTGTTGAGCAATTGACAGAATTGTGCATAGTTATGAGAATATCTAGGTATGATCATGTATATAGGCATCACATCCGAGACAAGTAGACCGATTCCTTCCTGCATCTACTACTATTACTCCACACATCGACCGCTATCCAGCATGCATCTAGAGTATTAAGTTCATAAGAACAGAGTAACGCCTTAAGCAAGATGACATGATGTAGAGGGATAAATTCATGCAATATGATAAAAAAACATCTTGTTATCCTCGATGGCAACAATACAATACGTGCCTTGCTGCCCCTACTATCACTGGGAAAGGACACCGCAAGATTGAACCCAAAGCTAAGCACTTCTCCCATTGCAAGCAAGATCAATCTAGTAGGCCAAACCAAACTGATAATTCGAGGAGACTTGCGAAGATAATCAATCATACATAAAAGAATTCAGAGAAGATTCAAATATTGTTCATAGATAAACTTGATCATAAACCCACAATTCATCGATCTCAACAAACACACCGCAAAAGAAGATTACATCGAATAAATCTCCACAAGAAAGGGAGAGAACTTTCTATTGAGATCCAAAGAGAGAGAAGAAGCCATCTAGCTAATAACTATGGACCCGTAGGTCTGAAGTAAACTACTCACACTTCATCGGAGAGGCTATGGTGTTGATGTAGAAGCCCTCCGTGATCGATACCCCCTCCGGCGGAGCTCCGAAAAAGGCCCCAAGATGGGATCTCGTGGATACAAAAAGTTACGGCGGTGGAATTAGGGTTTTGGCTCCGTATTTGGTAGTTCGGGGGTACGTAGGTATATATAGGAGGAAGGAGTACGTCGGTGGAGCAACGTGGGCCCCATGAGGGTGGAGGGCGCGCCTGGGGGGTAGGCGCGCCCCCCTACCTCGTGCCTTCCTAGTTGATTGCTTGACGTAGGGTCCAAGTCCTCTGGATCATGTTCGTTCCGTAAATCACGTTCCCGAAGGTTTCATTCCGTTTGGACTCCGTTTGATATTCTTTTTCTGCGAAACCCTAAAATAGGCAAAAAAAACAGCAATTCTAGGCTGGGTCTCCAGTTAATAGGTTAGTCCCAAAAATAATATAAAAGTGTATAATAAATCCCAATAATGTCCAAAACAGGATATAATATAGCATGGAACAATTAAAAATTATATATACATTGGAGATGTATCAGCACACCGCAAAATGGAGGAAACAGACTTCTCTTCAAGCGTGTACAGTCAAAATGGGGTCCTGTTCATCGAGAGGGGTGTGGCGTACCACAAAATAAGACTCCACGGGCTACTATTCATCCACTGTCTACTTCATCGCTCCAGCCTCCACGAGATACTGTTCATCCACCGTCGACTTCCTCCAGCCTCCACCTTCTACTATTCATCCATCATCGACTTCCTCCAGCCTCCACCAGGCACTGTTCATCCATGGGCTACTGTTCATCCAGCCTACACCGGCTATTGTTCAACTAGACTCCACGAGGTCCTATTCATCCATGCCCAACCCGCTGGGGTGTGTGGTGGCCTCCTCGGGTCATGTTCATCCGGCGGCAACCGCCTACTACCACAGGGTCCTGTTCATCCAGCGGCAACCGCCTACGCATGACCGGGGTCCTGTTCATCCACAGCCAACCAACCGGTTGGACTCACCACATCTCGACTTGTTCTATGTATCGTGTGTGTGGCAGCAACGGGTACTGTTCATGCAGAGGCAACCCAACCGGCTAGTTACATCTCGCATGGGGGTTCGATCGACTTTAGTAAGCAGCAGCAGCGATCGATCGGGTTCAGTTAAAAGCGAAGGAGCCGGTCGGGTTCAGTTAGCAGCGAAGGGATCGATCGATCGGCTTCACTACATAGTAGTGCGATCGCTCGGGTTCAGTAAGCGAACGCTCTCACTCGGGTTCAGTTATAGTGGCAGGGCTCGCACCACGCATGCGTGCGACAGAGAAACACACAAACCACACTGCATCGCTCGGCCCCGACCACCCACTATAATCGGGAACTCCGTGAAAATTTCCTCGCCATCACTTCTACCATGATTTTTTATGTCATGGATGGCCCAAAGAATGTCATGCAGGCGCGTCCCCGGCCCGCCCAGGACAAAAAAGCCATTTTCTGTCATGATTTTTTGTCATAGAAGCAGGAGCCCACCACATCTATGATGAAACGTGTTTTTGTCACAATTATCGTCATAGAAGTGTCATAACCATGATAGGAAAAAAATTGTTCAAGCCATAATGTCATGGATGTGTCTTTTTTTGTAGTGAAAGTCACCGTTCTGGTACAGCGGGCCCCAACACCTGGAATGACACCTTTAAAGGTGGTGCTGCTCGCCTTGATCCGAGATGAGTCGATGCCCATATTCCTAACTATGTCCTCATAGATTAAGTTGAGGATGCTTCCTCCGTCCATGAGGATGTGTGTCAGATGGAAACCATCGACGATTTGGTCCAGGACGAGTGCAGCCGATCCGCCATGCCTGATGCTGGTCGGGTGGGCATGCTTGTATAATGAGATCGGGCAAGCCGACCACGGGTTGAACTTCGGGGCGATTGGCTCTAATGCATAGATGTCCCGAAGTACACGCTTCCTCTCCCTTTTAGGGATGTGGGTAACATATATCATGTTTACTTATGTTGCCTCATTAGGAAACTTCTTTTGGCCTCCGTTGTTGGGATGCCAAGGTTCATCCTTGTCTTCACTGCGGTTTTGGGTTTTAGTTTGACCCTCCGTCGCTACCTTGCCAGCCTGCTTGAAGACCCATCAGTTCCTGTTAGTGTGTGTTGATGGTTTGTTGTGAGTGCCTTGGATTTGGCACGGCCAATCCAGGATCTTGCCTTGCTGGCTAGGTCCATCCTTGTTCCCTTTAAAGGGTTTTCTTTTTTGTCCGGATCTAGGTCTGGTGAACCCTGCATTGACTGTGGCGTCCTCGGTGTCTCTCCTGCCATTTCTATGCTTGCTCTTGTTTTTTTGTGTTGAGGCTTTCCATTGGCCGCTTGTTTCCAAGGTGCTTGCCTCACCATTATGGGTACTTCAGGTAAGCCAGCTATCTTCTCCCGCATGAACGCGGGTCATTAGCAAAGTAAGGGCTGCCATGGTCCTAGGCTTGTCTTGGTCGAGCTGTCGGGCAAGCCATTCATCTCGGATATTATTGTTGAATGTGGCGATGGCTTCGGCATCAGAGAAATCTATGATCTGGTTCTTCTTGGTAAGGAACTTGTTCCAAAACTTCCGAGCTAATTCTCCTGGTTTCTGGGTGACACGGCTGAGGATGTAAGCGTCCGGAGGTCAGATGTAAGTGCCTTGGAAATTTGCCCGAAAGGCATCCTCGAGGGCTCCCCAGATACCAATGGAATGAGGAGGCAGGTTTTTAAGCCAGTGCCTAGCCGGACCCTTTAACTTGAACAGCAATTACTTGATGGCATGGAGGTCATCTCCGTTATCCATGTGTATATGGATAAGGAAATCTTCGATCCACACTAGTGGGTCTGTAGTGCCATCGTATGATTCTATATTGATGGGATTAGACCCTTCTAGAAATTGATGTTCCATTACCCTGTATGTAAAGAAGATTGGGTGGGCTGGACCTTAGAACCGGGTAGTATCTCGTCGGAGGTCAGGGAAGAGTCGTGTGTAGGCTTGATCTTGGGCACGGCCGTTCCTGTCTAACCAGGTGTTGTAGCCACCGGGCCCGGCGAGCGCGCGTCCTCTTGACCCGTCAATGGACCAAGGAGGCGCTCAACTTGCCTCAATGTGGCATCGAACATCGTGAGGGTATAGGTAATCCACGGGGTCCTTGCCATAACGGCATGGAGCCGGTCGAGTATTGATGTTTTCCGGCACTGGCGTATCCCGGCCTCTAGGGGATCCGTCAAGCGCATTGGCGGCTAATTCATCGTCGAACTCCGGCAGCAAACGCCTGTGAGGATATGATTTGGGCGCGCTATGGAGTCAGCCTTCGATTTCTTCTTCACCCGAGAGTACTTCGACCCACTTTTCGTTTAGTGCATCTATATTGGCCTGCAGCTATTGCTGCTTGCGTTTCATACTTCTAGAGGTGGTGACGAGGCGCCACCTGAAGCATTCTTGCTAGAAGGGGTCTTCGGGGATGATGTAGTCCTCGGTTCTGAGGCTCTCGTCTTCCTTGGACTCCGGCATGTAATTATCGTTAGCCCCTTAAAAGAGGTCGTCGGGATCCAAGTCCTCGGGATTTCCTTCAGGACTGTCGTTCCGTACTGGGGAGGCTTGAAAGTCCTCTCTAGGGTTGTCGACGTCGCCGGTGTTGCGTCGCCGTTATCGGCGGTGATGTTATTGTTGCTGGCTTCTCTGTTGGTACCCCTTATGTGTTTGTGCCGACATCTTGGGGGGATCTGGGAGTGTCAACCATGTAGCATCATAGGTAGATGTTGCAGTCCACTTGCCGGTGTTTACCTAGGGAAAAGTGTGTTATGTGGGGCCATTGGCATCTTCATCCATGTTTGTGGCATCATCGTAGTCCATGTCGGTTAAGTCGTCGACCGTGGCGACTAGGTGGGTGGTGGGTGGTATGTAAATTTCCTGATTGTTGGCTTTAAGTCCGATCTTGTCATAAACTGAAGTCTTGCCATCCGAGATAGACATGTTTTAGATACGGTAAAGCATCTCATTCAGGTGAGATGGTTCTTTGAAGTTCATGGCTTGGCTATAAGCGGGGCCGACTCAAAGTATCCCTGGCGTGGCATGTTTTTGGCATGGGGAGGATCCGAGAGTGATCCTAGATCCTACGCTGAGGTCGGCTCTAAGTCCGATGCAGTTTCGGAGATAGGGGTCGGGTCCAAGCCCAGACCGGTGGTCAAGGAGAGATCGCCCTGAGTCATTACGTCGGGATTCTCTGGTGATGACAGGGAGTCTGATCTGATGTCCTTGAAGGAGATCGGTTACAGAGTCGAACCTCCGGTGCCGGACAGATTCTCTACTCGGCCAGGTGTCCATCCTCACACGATGAGTTCTCCGCGGGAATCCGCAGTGTACTCTAGGCCTCCAAAGGTCAGGATCTGACCCGGGGCGTAGTTCTTAACGGAAGCCAGATGGCCAATTGAGTCGGCATGGAAGATCATACTGCCAAACACAAAAAATTAGTCAGGGACGTAAATGTTCCCATGGCCGTTGCCACACTTGATCTGTCGATGTGTCATCAATCCTTCTATCGATCTCACAACGAAACTCTCAATGAAAGCACCAGTGTCTATGTGAAATCCGACAGACCTCAGGGTAGGGGGTCCCAAGCTGTGGATCTCGAACATATGGTAACAGGAACAGGGAGACGATATTTTACCCAGATTTGGGCCCTCTTGATGGAGGTAAAACCCTACGCCCTGCTCTTGTTTATATTAATGTAGATGTATCAAGTACAGAGTTGATCTACCTTGAGATTGTAAGATGTGTTTTAACTCTAGGGCTAGGTGAATAAGGTTGTGTTGATGTCCCCTCTACAGGCTAAACCCTTCGGCTTATATACGTGCCAGGTAGGGTATCTAGGGTTATAAGGTCGATATCCTGGTGTGGAGGCGGCAGGAGAAGTCTTGGAGTATACAACAAGTCTTCGGCAGATGCAATCCTGGTCACGCCCCGTCATGCAACTTCTCGAGTGCATCTTGAGAAGAACGAGGGCCCATCAGCCCAATCAGAGGAGCATGGGCCAACTAGGTTAGTACCCCTAGTTCAGGACACCGTCAGTAGGGATACCACTTCATAACCAAATAATTGCATGTATTGACTCTCCTCCTATTTGGCCTTACAAAAGCAGAAGAGCTCGCTTTTGCGAAAATTAATTTTAAGATCTGAAAGTTGTTTGAAAAGACACAAGATCAACTTCATATTAGTCTCCTTTTAAAGACCATGTTACATAAAAATGACAGTGTCATCCGCAAACTAGAGGATATGCACATATCCATCAACCAGACGCGGGATAAGTCCCCCAACCTGACCATTGTCCTTAGCCCTTGCTATGAGAATAGCCAACATATATGCCACAATGTTAAATAAGATTGATGACATGGGGTCCCCTTGCATCAATCCCTTCAAGGTTTGAAAATAATGATCAATTTCATCATTGACTTAACCCCAACAATCCCATCCTGAGCGTAAGAAGCCGGGTGCTTCCTCCATTCAGCCGCAAACCTTTCATGTGAATGGCTTGTTGAAGAAAGGACCATTTTACTTTGTCATACGCCTTTTTAAAGTACATCTTAAAGATATCACCGATTTTCTTAGTGTGAAGTTCATGGATTGTCACATGAAGAACAACCACTACCTCAAAAATATTGTGACCAGGCATAAAGGTGGTATGTGTTGGGCGCGCGGCCTATGAGCAATAGTAGGCAATATGTTCGTGCCCACCTTTGTGAAGTTTCTAAATCCAACGTTCAACAAGCAAATGGATAATTGTTTGTGAACAGGGGAGGGGGGATGTAAATATTTCTTCTTTTTTGAAAAAAAAAAGATATTCAGTAGATGTCCACATGCATACGATTTGACTGGGACAGTTAATGCAAGCAAGGCAAGTACGTGACCATCAAGGTTCATGCGTGCGACAGGCGCCTAGATCTGCACAGTGATATGTACAAACATGGTCCAACCCATGAACAGATATAACATGGTCCGGCCCATGAACAGATATATACGTACGTATGTACGTACTAAGACAGGTAACGGCATCATTTCTATCCAAATAAATAGCCCCAAAGTGCACTGACATTTGGAGGCTACCAAATGATGGGCCCCAAGCTCAAACCACTAGGCCAGGATATCTCCAGCGTTGACCCTTAAACCTCTCGCAGTCGTCCGGATTGCACTGTCCGAATCGCAGAAGCCATCGAACACTATTGGTCCACAACGTGGTCCGACGCGTTTTCTCCCGCAAACTGGAGACAGACATGGGAGGTTTGCGGGGGTCCGTACCACTGTCATGCCCGCTTCTGACTGCTGGCCCACCAAAGACCCTCATCCCCGTCAGCGCGCGCTTCTCGTCCGTCGTCTAGCTGCCCACATTCATGTCGCTGTAGAGTACGCCGCTCCATATTAAAGACGGCTCAGGATAGACGCGACCCCTCACTGCCTCCAGCATTAAGGCGGCGCGTCAGCCAAGGGTGCCGTCCACTGCACGCCCGGCTGAACACGCCTCCTCACTGCATTCAAACACCTACATTAAACCCGCGTGAAAGCCGAGAAACCTACTTCAGTCACACGTCCGTTCACGAGCGGGCCGGCATTAAACGCAACGCCGGGCAAACTCCTCACATTTGCCCTCTATTTAAACGAGGCCACATGCCGGGCAAGAATCGCACCACTCCACCATCCCATCTCCTCCTTGTATCATTTTCTCCACTTTTTCGATGGTATCCGACGAGCCGAAAGAGCAGTTCTCCGGCATAAAAGCCGGTTGGATGGCCCGCCGAGCCTGCCGGATACGAGCAAGGCAACTCGCTGCTCCACCTCCCTCGCCTAGCCCGACGAAGCCAATTGCCGCCCCAAGCCGGCGCGTGGTTCAGCAACTCGCCGCTCGAAGCCAGCTCGTGGAGGAGCGGCGAGTTGCTCCATCCCAGCACGGCGGCACTAGCATCGCCGCCTCCAGTGCCTGCGACCGTGTCATCTGTCGTCGTCGCGAGCGTAGCTGCGCCATGCACACAGAGAAAGAAGCCGGCTGCATGGATGTCGATGAGGTGGTGGCCAACACATCCGCCCCCACCGCCATCATCGAGGAAAAGTGGAGTATGTCCTGCCTGGCTGGTATATATGGTGTGAGCTGGTTTGGTCTTTGGTCTTTGGTGTAGTGTAAGAGAATCTGGGAGCTCCGCCAAGCCAGGAGCTCCGGACAAAATCCACTTCACCAGTCAGCTGCTTTGCAGTCTCTGTGTGTGAGAGAGAGAGGTGTGTGCGTGCAAGCGTAATGGTGATTCGCTTTCTATTCCTCCTATGTGGTCTCTACATCTATGTCTAAAGCTTACACCGACCCCATACGTACGTACGGGCTATGATGGAGCAGGGAGAAGCTCGAGACACTCTTTTGCATGCAATTGGTTGCTTTGGGAGGTGCTGCTTATTACCAGCAGATAGCTAGCTAGGCTATCGTTGCATTAGAGCAACTTCAACGGACCGATCTAAATGAACGGTATTTTTATCTTTTTTGTTTATTTGGGTCGGCCCGGCGGACACAAATGTCTGACGTTGTGTTTGGATCGGCGCGAACGCCCAACGCTGACCCGACCCATTTTGTCGGTATGCCAAAAAAATTTAACATGCATTTAATTAAACATAAAAACCGGCCACGGAGGCCGGCGAAAGTCCACATTACATTAATTAGCATAAAAAACTAAAAACTAGACGACGCGTAGCCCTAGGCGTCCTCGTCGGCGTTTGCGTCAGGGCCGATGTGGTCGATCAACGTCGGCGCAGGGCCGGCCCAAGGGAACGCCATGTTCTAGAGGGCGGCGATGTCGGGCTGCGCCACCGCTGCCTGGGACTGGCACGCCTCCTCTTCGGCCTCGCGCTTGAGCATCTGCAGGCGCTCGTCCTCTCGGCGCTCCTCAGCCAGCCGAACGCGACGCCAGTGGTTGAGGTAGGCCGTCTCCTGCTTCTCCGTCGCCCCGAGTCAGATCGACGGAGCGCTGATCCACTTGCGCACTACTCCGGTCCAGGAGTAGCGCTCGAGAGGGGCCGACTCCTCCGGCTCGGCTTTGGGCGGGGACAGCGGGGTCACCGGCGGCACGACGCAGTCGCCCGCCGCGGAAAGGCCATGGCCTCCGCCATGGCAGCCTGAAAAGCCTCCTCATCCGCCTCCCTGCACCGCTCCTCCTCCTCGCTCTCCTTAATGGCCGCCTGGTAGGCGGCCTCGGCCTCTTGGTCCTCGTCGCGGACGACGAGCGGGGGTGGCGGCAGGCTGCGGTCGACACCGCGGACGCCGCGTCGCCTCGCCTCCTCATGCTCGAAGGCGAACCATCGAGCCTAGTAGGGCGAGTCGACGGCGTAGTGTGGTAAGGCGCGCTGCTCCGGCGTCGGCAACGCCCGCCGGTGCCGCACCTCCTCCGCATGGGCCCTCGCCGTCCGTGGCGCCGCCGGCACTGGGATCCTCTCCGGATCGAAATGCCAGTCATGCGGCAGCGTCGTGTCGGGGTACGGCAGAGGCACACTGTGCTGCCAGTGCCACTCGGCCTGGTGCACCAACACATTGATGTGTTGCCTCTGCCAGGGAGCGCGCGGCGGCGCGGGGGGCGGGGAGGGAGGGGGAATGGCGGGCGGGGGCCTTGCCCTTGCCGCTGCCGCCGATGCCGGAGAAGAAGCCCATGCTGGCGGTGGTTAGGGTTGTCGCCGGCGTGGGAACAGGGGTGGCCAGATTGGGACGGGGGCGAGTGGCAGTGGATGAGGACAGCCCTGGCGCACGCCCGACTTAAAAAAGGACGACCGCCGTCACTGACGCGTGGGCCCAAGGTGGGCGGTCGTTATAAATAATGTTGACCGTCGAAGTTGGACGGCCGCCAGGTGGGGACGCGGCGGATAACGAGAAGGCGCGAGACGTCCGTTCTGCGTCCGCGCCAATGCATTTGAGATGCAAATTTAGGCCGCAAATGCATCGGTGCAGACGCGATTTGAACATGGGTCAATGCGTTGAGCCGCCTTTTTGTTCGTGCCGACTCAAACAGATAGCGACGGATGAAATAGGTCATCCTATTGGAGTTGCTCTTAGGCCAGCGCTTGATGAGTAGTCTACCACATGATATAAAAATCCGAAAACGGGTGAAAACCTGTCTCTGAGTCTATTCCTTGTGCCAGCACTTCGGGGGTGTCGTGAAGGAAGTCTTCGGTCAGGCCTCGGAAAGGTGTTAGATTTGTTCTAGGTTTATGTTGTATCTTGTGTTTTGTTTTGTAAGCATTCGACCGTCTACTTTGTGGTATTCTTTTATATATATAAAGTGGGGTGAATGACTATTTCGAGATAAAAAAATCAGGAAAGACACCGATAAGAGTCTGAGATTGCGGTGTGCAGGTCTAGCTAGGCTATATCTAGTGTGGCATGCATTTCTGAAAAGCTACACATCTCCTTTAGTTCCCCCTAAGGAAGTGTTATCCCGTTGTCCTTGTGTACATGTCCTTTGCTCTTTGCTTTACTCACTTTATTGCAAGAGAAGCAGCGCGCACGCAGCAGACGGGGGAGCAAGCTAGGCAAGCTAGCAATGGAGTCGTTGTGGAGAGAGAGAGAGAGAGAGAGAGAGAGAGAGAGAGAGAGAGAGAGAGAGAGAGAGCAACATCCCTGCCTCCCCTCCCTCTATAAATCCACCCTCCCCTCCTTGCTCCTACCACCATCCTTCACACTAGTGCACTGTTCTCCACTTACTCGATTAACCTAGCTTTCTCTTTCTCTCTCTAGTAGCCGTGGTTGCCTCCTTGTGTTTGCTCCATGCGCCTTGAGTATACCCATCAAGATCCAGCTTTGTTTCCCCAACTAGTCTGCAAGACAAGACATGGAGAGAAACATAAAACATATGAACACCCCTTTGGTTTCATTCCTTGGTCTTGCTTTCTGATCACCATTTGGAAGATTGGTTTGACCATCGATCTAGTCAAGATTGTGCTGTGCCTGGCTCCCTGTATGCCACACATGTAGCCCAACCCATGGATGTGGTTGCCTGCTGGGTGGCGTGCAAGGGGCCAAGCATGCATATCTGGTCTTTTATTCGATTATTTCTTTTTTTTCCTTGAATTATTTGATGTTTCTTCATTTTTATCATTGTTTGCATTTTTAGCCAATATGCATCTTGCTCATCAATATCTGGATTTGCAGGTCCGTGGAATGTGTTTACCTTCTCCTCTCTTCGAAGAATCCAGAGATGATACTTATGCACTCTATGAACTTATGTTGTTTATTTGGGGATCACATTTAGCACATTACTCATGTGTGAAATGTTACCATCTTTTTGTGCCACTTCTTGATTTGATGCAAATGGCATGACTAATTAATTTCCTTGCATGTTTCATACTACCTCCATTCTTAAATATAAGTCTTTTTAGAGATTTCACTACGGATTACATACGGAGTAAAATGAGTGAATCTACACTCCAAAACATGTCTATATACATCCGTATGTAGTCCGTAGTGGAATCTCTAGAAAGACTTATATTTAGGAACGGAGGGGTACCTTTTTGGATCCCTTTTGTTCCTTCCTCTCATCTTACATGCATGTATCCTTGAGCAATCTGCTCTGATTTGAATTGCTTTTTCCTGAGGTTACAATCATGTATCCATCATAGTGCTTCCTCTCATCGCTAGCTACAATTATTTTTCATCTATGAAAGTGGCATGTACATAGGATTAATTTGTGGTAAAAATGGTCTTAAGAGCAGGCAAGGTTCAGTTGCCACTGTACGTATCATGTGACCACGATATGTACAAGAAGTGTTATATTGACTACATACATACTAAAATGAGTGAACATACATCCTAAAGTGTGTCTAGATACATATGAATCAACAAAAAGCTAAAAGGTCTTATACTAAAGAAGGGAGGGAGTGGTATATATTAATACAGTATTAAGTATGGTTATCAAGGTTGTTAGAATCGCGATTTTGAATCGGATCGGGGTCCCGATGGTAGGATCGCAAATCGTAGAATCTTCATTATCAGGATCGTAGAAACGTAGATTCTATGAAGTAAAATCGTAGAATCAGAGAGGTTAGTTTGGGTTGTAAAGTCATATAATCGTATAAAAGAATCGCGATTCTAACAATCTTGATAATTATGCTATAGCAATTTCGAGTTGTATGTCTGTATCCTCCATTTGCAGGCCGAGGAGAGTTGTAGATGGTTTTCTTGATCCATCCAATCCGCCCACACCATCATTGCAGGGTGTGGCGCGCAATGGATGCAATCACTGATAATCCATCACAGAATCCATGATCTGATTTTACAAGGGATATTAAAATAAAAGGAGAGATTAGGTTTTTTTGCCGGGAAAAAGGAGAGATTAGTTAATTGACTACTCACTGAGCCAAGACAAAAGGCATGACCTTTGCCCTCGCACATTGATCAAAGACATAGTCAAATCTGAATCAAAGTGACTATATTCTCTGTTGTTGTGGTTAGTATATTATAATCTCAAAGACATGTCCACGGTGAGATTCTTTGGTCCAAGTGAACAGAAAAACATTTTTCATATGAGTAGGGGTGCATGGCAGCCTACCAAATGCTCAAACTGTTAGGGGAAGAAGATGGAAAAATCTGCTTGTCCTAGATTTGGAATGATCGCAAACGTAATCCATGTCCCTGCGGACTAAATTGTTTCATCAGCAATCCACATTGATTAGTTAAAGGTTAATAATGCAGTCAACTGTTGGCTATAAGATGTTGCCATATCATCTATAGCCAACATATGCAGTCAACTCGAATCACTTAATGGAAAAATTCGTTTGGAGCTGCTTTCGCGAAGTGGTGAGTGGAAATTGGTGCCACACCAACTTCCCCGACCTATTTGCCGAACTCCATAACTCCCCCTTGTCGTCTCGCCACATTAAGTGGCTTGAGATTGGGTCATTGCTTGGACCCTCTGGACGATCCGCAATAAGCTTGTGATCCAGCGCACTCCTCTTCGTCGGGCTACTAACCCTATCTTCAAACTGTCTGATTTCTTGCAGCTTTGGCGGCCGCTTAGCCGCCCTCAGGACCGCGACGCCATCTCCAGCTTCATCGCCGACCTCCGCTCGATGGCCGTTGGTCTGTCGCCGCCCCCGCCGCCTCCGCCGAGACCTGACTAGGCGCTTGTCTTGCTCTCCGGCGCTTTTCTTTTATTTTGTTTGGGCTTGTTGAGTTATGCCCTCAGCAGAACGTTTGTACTCCTTTGTGAGACTTGGGTGTGTGTGTTTGAACTAGTCCTTGTATGTGTGCTCTCTGGCGGTTTGCTTTATTTATAAAGCAGGGCAAAATCCTTTTCCGGTATAAGATTAGTATTTTATCTCATCTTCTCTCTATTTATTTCTTCACATTTATTGTATCTTCCTAGGAGCAAGCATATAACTAGGCTCTTCTATAAGAGTCCACTCTCTTTACTTTTTCATGTCTCTCTTCTCCATATAGGCCATGTTTGGATACTCTAACTTAGTTAGAGGTTAGAGTTAGTTTCTAACTCATGACTAACTCCGAACTAACTCTAGCCAAAGAGGTGTTTGGATAGATTGACAATAAATAAACTTGATGTAGAGAGAAAAGTGATTTTTCAGTGGGCCCCACGAGAACTAGCTCCAATTAGCACATCTTGGGTGGGATAGTTTTTTGGGTGGATTAGATGCAACTAGTTCAAATCTAACCCTCATGTTTGGATACTTTATGGCTATTTGAGCCCCAACTAGCTCAAACTAACTCTAACCCATGGATCTAAACAGGGCCATAGTCAAAATTGTCATATAAGCAGGCGCATGCTATTGTACTTGCTCTTAGTTGATCACCATGCACATCAGTGCCAGGCCCACTGGACCATCTCCTCAAAGCATCTCCAGCCGTTCGCCCCCCCAGGGGCTAGAAAAAGTGCCGCTTGGGGGCGAACCGGCGATAGTTTCACCGTGGGGGCGATCGGGTTCCCAGCCGCTGCCCCCAGGGTCGCCTTAGACGCCCTTTTTAAACATTTTGAAAATGATATTCGGTCAAAGTTCGGCAAAACAGGGCATAGATTCGGCAAACACGCCATAAATTCGGCAAACACGACATATATTTAGGTATTCGACAAATTTTTACATAGAAAACATAAATTTAACTAAAAAACAGGGTCACGCCTACAGGCCGAAGAACTCGCTGAAAGCGGCGTAGTCGTCGTCGTCGTCCTTCTCCTTCTTCACGCGGTCGTCCTTGCTAGATCCCTAGCCGGGGTCGCCCTGGCGGACTGGTTTGGCCGGCGGCGGCGCATCGTCATTGATGTCCTCAAGCACGATGACACCGCCCTCGTCGCGCCCATGGCGGCGCGCGGCGATCTCCTCCAGGGTGTGGCGCTCGCGCTCCAACTCCAGCCGTACCCAATCTTCCTGTGCACACTTCTTGGCTGCCTCGTCGTCGAGCGCCTCGCTCTTCACGACAGCGAGCCCCGTCTTCATCTTCGGCTTGACGAGGCAGGGAGGAGCCAAGGAGGAGGCATGGCCACCCTCATTGATGACGAGAGCGGCGTTGCGCGTGCGCCGGCCGAGCGGCGTTTCCACGGGCCCGAGATTGACGCTGACGAGCGCCGGCGACCCGGAGGAGTGGGAGGAGGATCGGGGTGTGCGTGTACGCGGTGGCTAGATGGGGAGAGTGAAGGAAATGTTCCCTAGAGGCAATAATAAAGTTCTTATTTATATTTCCTTATATCATGATAAATGTTTATTATTCATGCTAGAATTGTATTAACCGGACACTTGATACATGTGTGAATACATAGACAAAACAAAGTGTCCTTAATATGTCTCTATTTGACTAGCTTGTTAATCAAAGATGGTTAAGTTTCCTAACCATAGACATGTGTTGTCATTTGATGAACGGGATCACATCATTAGGAAAATGATGTGATGGACAAGACCCATCCGTTAGCTTAGCATAATGATCGTTAAGTTTTATTGCTATTGCTTTCTTCATGACTTATACATATTCCTTTTGACTATGACGTTATGCAACTCCCGAATACTGGAGGAACACCTTGTGTGCTATCAAACTGAAGGAAATATGCCCTAGAGGCAATAATAAAGTTGTTATTTATATTTCCTTATATCATGATAAATGTTTATTATTCATGCTAGAATTGTATTAACCGAAAACTTAGTACATGTGTGAATACATAGACAAACAGAATGTCACTAGTATGCCTCTACTTGACCAGCTAGTTAATCAAAGATGGTTAAGTTTCCTAGCCATGGACAAAGAGTTGTCATTTGATAAACGAGATCACATCATTAGAGACTGATGTGATTGAATTGACTCGTTCGTTAGCTTAGCACTTTGATCATTTAGTTTACTGCTATTGCTTTCTCCATAACTTATACATGTTCCTATGACTATGAGATTATACAACTCCCGAATACCGGAGGAACACTTAGTGTGCTATCAAACGTCACAATGTAACTAGGTGACTATAAAGATGCTCTATAGGTGTCTCCGATGGTGTTTGTTGAGTTGGCATAGATCGAGATTAGGATTTGTCACTCTGTGTACCAGAGAGGTATCTCTGGGCCCTCTCGGTAATGCACATCACAATAAGCCTTGCAAGCAATGTGACTAATGAGTTAGTTGGGGGATGTAGCATTACGGAACGAGTAAAGAGACTTGCTGGTAACGAGATTGATGACAAAGGGAACAACTTATGTTGTTATGTGATTTGACCGATAAAGATCTTCGTAGAATATGTAGGAACCAATATGAGCATCCAGGCTCCGCTATTGATTATTGACCGAAGATGAGTCTCGGTCATGTCTACATAGTTCTCGAACCCGTAGGGTTCGCACGCTTAATGTTCGGTGATGATCGATATTATGAGTTTATGTGTTTTGATGTACCGAAGGTAGTTCGGAGTCCCGGATATGATCACAGACATTATGAGGAGTCTCGGAATGGTCGAGACATAAAGATCGATATATTGGAAGGCTATGTTTGGACATCGGAATGGTTCCGGATGAGTTCGGGCATTTACCGAAGTATCGGGGGGTTACCGGAACCCCCCGGGGAGCATATGGGCCTTAGTGGGAGAGAAGAGAAGGCAGCCTAGTAGCCCCCCCCCCCCAAGCCCAATCCGAATTGCGTGGGGGGGGGGGGCGGGCCCCCTTTCCTTTCTCCTTCCCTCTCTTCCTTCTATTCCTAGTTGGATTAGGAAAGGGGGGAGTCCTACTCCTACTAGGAGGAGGACTCCTCCCCCTTGGCGCGCCTAGAGAGGCCGGCCGGCCTCCCCTCTCCCTCCTTTATATACGTGGGGAGGGGGTCACCCTATAACAAACAAGTTGATCTCTTAGCCATGTGCGGTGCCCCCCTCCACAGATTTCCACCTCGGTCATATCGTTGTAGTGCTTAGGCAAAGCCCTGATACTCTTCAACGTATCTATAATTTTTTATTGTTCCGTGCTATTATATTATCTGTTTTGGATGTTAATGGGCTTTATTTTACACTTTATATTATTTTTGGGACTAACCTATTAACCCAAGGCCCAGTGCAAATTGCTGTTTTTTTGCCTATTTCAGTGTTTCGCAGAAAAGGAATATCAAACGGAGTCCAAACAGAATGAAACCTTCGGGCGCGTGATTTTTGGAACAAACGTGATCCACATGACTTAGAGTGGACGTCAAGAAACGAACGAGGTGTCCATGAGGCAAGGGCGCGCCCTCCCCCTCGTGGCTCAACCGACCTACTTCTTCCTCCTATATATGTTCACATACCCCGAAAACATCCAGGAGCACCACGAAACCCTATTTCCACCACCGCAACCTTCTGTACCCAAGAGATCCCATCTTGGGGCCTTTTCTGAAGCTCCGCCAGAGGGGGCATCGATCACGGAGGGCCTCTACATCAACTTCATGGCCCCTCTGATGATGTGTGAGTAGTTTACTTTAGACCTTCGGGTCCATAGTTATTAGCTAGATGGCTTCTTCTCTCTCTTTGAATCTCAATACAAAGTTCTCCTTGATCTTCTTGGAGATCTATTCGATGTAACTCTTTTTGCGGTGTGTTTGTCAAGATCCAATGAACTGTGGGTTTATGACCAAGTCTATCTATGAACAATATTTGATTCTTTTATTTATGATTGGTTGTCTTTGCAAGTCTCTTCGAATTATCAGTTTGGATTTGCCTACTAGATTGATCGTTCTTGCAATGAAAGAAGTGCTTAGCTTTGGGTTCAATCTTGCGGTGCTCGATCCCAGTGACAGAAAGGGAAACGACACATATTGTATTGTTGCCATCGAGGATAAAAAGATGGGGTTTATATCATATTGCTTGAGTTTATCCCTCTACATCATGTCATCTTACCTAATGCGTTACTTTGTTCTTATGAACTTAATACTCTAGATGCATGCTGGATAGCAGTCGATGTGTGGAGTAATAGTAGTAGATGCAGGCAGGAGTCGGTCTACTTGTCGCGGACGTGATGCCTATATACATGATCATGCCTAGATATTCTCATAATTATTCGCTTTTATATCAATTGCTCGACAGTAATTTGTTCACCCACCGTAATACTTATGCTATCTTGAGAGAAGCCACTTGTGAAACCTATGGCCCCCGGGTCTATTTTTCATCATATAAGTTTCCAAACTATCTTACTTTGCAATCTTTACTTTCAATATATATCATAAAAATACCAAAAATATTTATCTTATTATTATTATCTCTATCAGATCTCACTCTCGTAAGTGACTGTGAAGGGATTGACAACCCCTTTATCGTGTTGGTTGCGAGGTTCTTATTTGTTTGTGGAGGTACGAGGGACTTGCGTGTGGCCTCCTACTGGATTGATACCTTGGTTCTCAAAAACTGAGGGAAATACTTACGCTACTTTGCTGCATCACCCTTTCCTCTTCAAGGGAAAACCAATGCAGTGCTCAAGAGGTAGCAAGCGTTGCGTCGGTAACTTCATCATCATCGTCATCACGCCGTCGTGCTGATGAAGCTCTCCCTCGACACTCAGCTGGATCTAGAGTTCGTGGGACGTCATCGAGCTGAATGTGTGCAGATCACGGAGGTGGCGTACGTTCGGTGCTAGGATCGATCAGATCGTGAAGACGTACGACTACATCAACCGCGTTGTCATAACGCTTCTGCTTATGGTCTACGAGGGTACGTGGACAAAACTCTCCCCTCTTGTTGCTTTGCATCACCTAGATAGATCTTGCATGTGCGTAGGAATTTTTTTTGAAATTACTGCGTTCCCCAACAGTGGTATCAGATCCAGGTCTATGTGTAGATGTTATACGCACGAGTAGAACACAAAGGAGTTATGGGCGTGGGTATATACATATTGCTCGCTGTCACTAGTTGATTCCAGATTCAGTGGCATTGTTGGATGAAGCGGCTCAGACCGACATTACGCGTATGCTTGCGCGAGACTGGTTCTACCGACGTGCTTCGCACATAGGTGGCTAGTGGGTGTCAATTTCTCCAACTTTAGTTGAATTGGATTCAATGAACAGGGTTCTTTCTGAAGATCAAAAAGCAATCACTATACTGTATTGTGGTTTTTGATGCGTAGGTAAGAACGGTTCTTGCTCAGCCCGTAGTAGCCACGTAAAACTTGCAACAACAAAGTAGAGGACGTCTAACTTATTTTTGCAGGGCATGTTGTGATGTGATATGGTCAAGGCATGATGCTTAATCTTATTGTATGAGATGATTTTTTTGTAAAAGAGTTATCGGCAACTGGCAGGAGCCATATGGTTGTCGCTTTATTGTATGAAATGCAATCGCCATGTAATTGCTTTACTTTATCACTAAGCGGAAGCAATAGTCGTAGAAGCAATAGTTGGCGAGACGACAACGATGCTTCGATGGAGATCAAGGTGTCAAGCCGGTGACGATGGTGATCATAACGGTGCTTTGGAGATAGAGATCAAAGGCACAAGATGATGATGGCCATATCATGCCACATATTTTGATTGCATGTGATGTTTATCTTTTATGCATCTTATTTTGCTTAGTACGACGGTAGCATTATGAGATGATCCCTTACTAAAATTTCAAGGTATAAGTATTCTCCCTGAGTATACACCGTTGCTACAGTTCGTCGTGCCGAGACACCACATGATGATCGGGTGTGATAAGATCTACGTTCACATACAATGGGTGCGAGCCAGTTTTGCACACGCAGAATACTCGGGTTAAATTTGACGAGCCTAGCATATGCAGATATGGCCTCGGAACACTGAGAGCGAAAGGTCGAGCGTGAATCATATAGTAGATATGATCAACATAGTGATGTTCACCATTGAAAACTACTCCATCTCACGTGATGATCGAACATGGTTTAGTTGATATGGATCACGTGATCACTTAGATGATTAGAGGGATGTCTATCTAAGTGGGAGTTCTTAAGTAATTTGATTAATTGAACTTTAATTTATCATGAACTTAGTACCTGATAGTATTTTGCATGTCTATGTTGTTGTAGATAGATGGCCCGTGCTATTGTTCCGTTGAATTTTAATGCATTCCTAGAGAAAGCTAAGTTGAAAGATAATGGTAGCAATTACACGGACTGGGTCCGTAACTTGAGGATTATCCTCATTGCTGCACAGAAGAATTACGTTTTGGAAGCACCGCTAGGTGACAAACCCGCTGCAGGAGCAACGCTAGATGTTATGAACACCTGGCAGAGCAAAGCTTATGACTACTTGATAGTTCAGTGTGCCATGCTTTACGACTTAGAACCAGGACTTCAACAACGTTTTGAACGTCATGGAGCATATGAGATGTTCCAGGAGTTGAAGTTAATATTTCAAGCAAATGCCCGGATTGAGAGATATGAAGTCTCCAATAAGTTCTACATCTGCAAAATGGAGGAGAATAGTTCTGTCAGTGAACATATACTCAGAATGTCTGGGTACCACAACCACTTGACTCAGCTGGGAGTTAATCTTCCTGATGATAGTGTCATTGACAGAGTTCTTCAATCACTGCCACTAAGCTACAAGAGCTTCGTGATGAACTATAATATGCAAGGGATGGATAAGACGATTCCCGAGCTCTTCACAATGCTAAAGGCTGCGGAGGTAGAAATGAAGAAGGAGCATCAGGTGTTGATGGTCAACAAGACCACCAGTTTGAAGAAAAAGGGTAAAGGGAAGAAGGGGAACTTCAAGAAGAACGGCAAGCAAGTTTCTGCTCAAGTGAAGAATCCCAAGTCTGGACCTAAGCCTGAGACTGAGTGCTTCTACTGCAAAGGGACTGGTCACTAGAAGTAGAACTGCCCCAAGTATTTGGCGGAGAAGAAGGATGGCAAAGTGAAAGATATATTTGACATACATGTTATTGGTGTGTACCTTACTAATGCTCACAGTAGCGCCTGGGTATTTGATACTGGTTCTATTGCTAATATTTGCAACTCGAAACAGGGGTTGTGGATTAAGCGAAGATTGGCTAAGGACGAGGTGACGATGCGCGTGGGAAATGGTTCCAAAGTCGGTGTGATCGCCGTCGGCACGCTACCTCTACATCTACCTTCGGGATTAGTTTTAGACCTAAATAATTGTTATTTGGTGCCAGCATTGAGCATGAACATTATATCTGGATCTTGTTTGATGCGAGACGGTTATTCATTTAAATCAGAGAATAATGGTTGTTCTATTTATATGAATAATATCTTTTATGGTCATGCACCCTTGATGAGTGGTCTATTTTTACTAAATCTTGATAGTAGTGATACACATGTTCATAGTATTGAAGCCAAAAGATATAAGTTTAATAATGATAGTGCAACTTATTTGTGGCACTGCCGTTTAGGTCATATTGGTGTAAAGCGCATGAAGAAACTCCATACTGATGGACTTTTGGAATCACTTGATTATGAATCACTTGATGCTTGCGAACCATGCCTCATGGGTAAGATGACTAAGACTCCGTTCTCCGGAACAATGTAGCGAGCAACAGACTTGTTGGAAATAATACATACTGATGTATGCGGTCCGATGAGTATTGATGCTCGTGGCGGGTATCGTTATTTTCTTACCTTCATAGATGATTTGAGCAGATATGGGTATATCAACTTGATGAAACATAAGTCTGAAACATTTGAAAAGTTCAAAGAATTTCAGAGTGAAGTGGAAAATCATCGTAACAAGAAAATTAAGTTTCTACAATCTGATCGTGGAGGTGAATACTTGAGTTATGAGTTTGGTATTCATTTGAAACAATGTGGAATAGTTTCGCAAATCACGCCACCTGGAACACCACAGCGTAATGGTGTGTCCAAACATCGTAACCGAACTTTATTAGATATGGTGCGATCTATGATGTCTCTTACCGATTTACTGCTATTGTTTTGGGGTTATGCTTTAGAGACAGCTGCATTCACGTTAAATAGGGCACCATCAAAATCCGTTGAGACGACGCCTTATGAACTGTGGTTTGGCAAGAAACCCAAGTTGTCATTTCTTAAAGTTTGGGGCTGCAATGCTTATGTGAAAAAACTTCAACCTGATAAGCTCGAACCCAAATCGGAGAAATGTGTCTTCATAGGATACCCAAAGGAGACTGTTGGGTACACCGTCTATCACAGATCCGAAGGTAAGATATTCGTTGCTAAGAATGGAACCTTTCTATTGAAGGAGTTTCTCTCGAAAGAAGTGAGTGGGAGGAAAGTAGAACTTGATGACGTAATTGTACCTACTCCCTTATTGGAAAGTAGTTCATCACAGAAATCAGTTCCAGTGATTCCTACACCAATAAATGAGGAAGCTAATGATGATGATCATGAAACTTCTGATCAAGTTACTACCGAACCTCATAGGTCAACCAGAGTAAGATCCGCACCAGAGTGGTACGGTAATCCTGTTCTGGAGGTCATGTTACTTGACCATGACGAACCTACGAACTATGAGGAAGCGATGATGAGCCCAGATTCCGCAAAATGGCTTGAGGCCATGAAATCTGAGATGGGATCCATGTATGAGAACAAAGTGTGGACTTTGGTTGACTTGTCTGATGATCGATAGGCCATAGAGAATAAATGGATCTTCAAGAAGAAGACTGACGCTGGCGGTAATGTTACTATCTACAAAGCTCGACTTGTTGCAAAAGGTTTTCGACAAGTTCAAGGAGTTGACTACGATGAGACCTTCCCACCTGTAGCGATGCTTAAGTCCGTCCAAATCATGTTAGCAATTGTCGCATTTTATGATTATAAAATTTGGCAAATGGATGTCAAAACTGCATTCCTTAATGGATATATTAAAGAAGAGTTGTATATGATGCAACCAGAAGGTTTTGTCGATCCAAAAGGTGCTAACAAAGTGTGCAAGCTCCAGCGATCCATTTATGGACTGGTGCAAGCCTCTCGGAGTTGGAATATAGACTTTGATAGTGTGATCAAAGCATATGTTTTTATACAGACGTTTGCAGAAGCCTGTATTTACAAGAAAGTGAATGGGAGCTCTGTAGCATTTCTGATATTATATGTGGATGACATATTGCTGGTCGGAAATGATACTGAATTTTTGAATAGCATAAAAGGATACTTGAATGCGAATTTTTTTAATGAAAGACCTCAGTGAAGCTGCTTATATATTGGGCATCAAGATCTATAGAGATAGATCAAGACGCTTAATTGGACTTTCACAAAGCACATACCTTGATAAAGTTTTGAAGAAGTTCAAAATGGATCAAGCCAAGAAAGGGTTCTTGCCTGTCTTACAAGGTGTGAAGTTGAGTCAGACTCAATGCCCGACCACTTCAGAAGATGGAGAGAAAATGGAAGTCATTCCCTATCCATCAGCCATAGGTTCTATCATGTATGCAATGTTGTGTACCACGCCTGATGTGTGCCTTGCTATTAGTTTAGCAGAGAGGTACCAAAGTAATCCAGGAGTGGATCACTGGACAGCGGTCAAGAACATCCTGAAATACCTGAAAAGGACTAAGGATATGTTTCTCGTATATGGAGGTGAGAAAGAGCTCGTCGTAAACTGTTACGTTGATGCAAGCTTTGACACTGATCCGGATGACTCTAAGTCACAAACCGGATACGTATTTTTATTGAATGGTGGAGCTGTCAGTTGGTGCAGTTCCAAACAGAGCGTCGTGGCGGGATCTACGTGTGAAGCAGAGTACATAGCTGCTTCGGAAGCAGCAAATGAAGGAGTTCATATCCGATCTAGGTGTCATACCTAGTGCATCGGGTCCAATGAAAATCTTTTGGGACAATACTAGTGCAATTGTCTTGGCAAAGGAATCCAAATTTCACAAGAGAACCAAGCACATCAAGAGACGCTTCAATCCATCCGCGATCAAGTCAAGGAGGGAAACATAGAGATTTGCAAGATACATACAGATCTGAATGTTGTAGACCCATTGACTAAGCCTCTCTCACGAGCAAAACATGATCAGCACCAGGACTCCATGGGTGTTAGAATCATTACAATGTAATCTAGATTATTGACTCTAGTGCAAGTGGGAGACTGAAGGAAATATGCCCTAGAGGCAATAATAAAGTTGTTATTTATATTTCCTTATATCATGATAAATGTTTATTATTCATGCTAGAATTGTATTAACCGGAAACATAGTACATGTGTGAATACATAGACAAACAGAGTGTCACTAGTATGCCTCTACTTGACTAGCTTGTTAATCAAAGATGGTTAAGTTTCCTAGCCATGGACAAAGAGTTTTCATTTGATGAACGGGATCACATCATTAGAGACTGATGTGATTGACTTGACCCATCCGTTAGCTTAGCACTTTGATCGTTTAGTTTACTGGTATTGCTTTCTCCATAACTTATACATGTTCCTATGACTATAAGATTATGCAACTCCCGAATACCAGAGGAACACTTAGTGTGCTATCAAACGTCACAAAGTAACTGGGTAACTATAAATATGCTCTACAGGTGTCTCCGATGGTGTTTGTTGAGTTGGCATAGAACGAGATTAGGATTTGTCACTCTGTGTATCGGAGAGGTATCTCTGGGCCCTCTCGGTAATGCACATCACTATAAGCCTTGCAAGCAATGTGACTAATGAGTTAGTTGCAGGATGTAGCATTACGGAACGAGTAAAGAGACTTGCTGGTAACGAGATTGAACTAGGTATGAAGATACCGACGATCGAATCTCGGGCAAGTAACACACTGATGACAAAGGGAACGAAGTATGTTGTCATTGTCGTTTGACCGATAAAGAGCTTCGTAGAATATGTAGGAACCAATATGAGCATCTAGGTTCCGCTATTAGTTATTGACCGGAGATGAGTCTCGGTCATGTCTACATAGTTCTCGAACCCGTAGGGTCCGCACTCTTAACGTTCGGTGACGATCGATATTATGAGTTTATATGTTTTGATGTACCGAAGGTAGTTAGGAGTCCCGGATATGATCACGGACATGACGAGGAGTCTCGGAATGGTTGAGACATAAAGATTGATATATTGTAAGGCTATGTTTGGACATCGGAATGGTTCCGGGTGAGTTTGGGCATTTACCGGAGTACCAGGGGGTTACCAGAACCCCCCGGGGAGCATATGGGCCTTAATGGGCCTTAGTGGGAGAGAAGAGAAGGCAGCCTAGGAGGGGTCGCCCCCCCCCCCAAGCCCAATCTGAATTGGGTGGGGAGGTCGGCCCCCCCTTTCCTTTCTCCTTCCCTCTCTTCCTTCTATTCCTAGTTGGACTAGGAAAGGGGGGAGTCCTACTCCTACTAGGAGGAGGACTCCTCCCCTTGGCGCGCCTAGAGAGGCCGGACGGCCTCCCCTCTCCCTCCTTTATATACGTGGGGAGGGGGGCACCCTAGAACAAACAAGTTGATCTCTTAGCCGTGTGCGCTGCCCCCCTCCACAGATTTCCACCTCGATCATATCGTTGTAGTGCTTAGGCGAAGCCCAACGTCGGTAACTTCATCATCACTGTCATCATGCCGTCATGCTGACAAAGCTCTCACTCGACACTCAGCTGGATCTAGAGTTCGTGGGACGTCACCGAGCTGAACGTGTGCAGGTCACGGAGGTGTCGTACCTTCGGTGCTAGGATCGGTCGGGTCATGAAGACATACGACTACATCAACTGCGTTGTCATAACGCTTCCGCTTCCGGTCTACGAGGGGACGTGGACAACACTCTCCCCTCTCGTTGCTATGCATCACCTAGATAGATCTTGAGTGTGCATAGGAATTTTTTTGAAATTACTGCGTTCCCCAACACAAACGTCAGGACGTAACTGGGTGATTATAAAGATGCTCTACAGGTGTCTCCAAAGGTGTTTGTTGGGTTGGCATAGATCGAGATTAGGATTTGTCACTCCGAGTATCGGAGAGGTATCTCTGGACCCTCTCAGTAATGCACATCATGATAAGCCTTGCAAGCAATGTGACTAATGAGTTGCTTGTGGGATGATTCATTACAGAACGAGTAAAGAGACTTGCTGGTAACGAGATTGAACTAGGTATGAAGATACCGACGATCGAATCTCGGGCAAGTAACACACCGATGACAAAGGGAACGAAGTATGTTGTCATTGCCGTTTGACCGATAAAAATCTTCGTAGAATATGTAGGAACCAATATGAGCATCTAGGTTCCGCTGGTGGTTATTGATCGGAGATGTGTCTTGGTCATGTCTACATAGTTCTCAAACCTGTAGGGTCCACATGCTTAACGTTCGATGATGATTTGTATTATGAGTTATGTGTTTTGGTGACCGGAGATTGCTCGGAGTCCGGGATCATGGACATGACGAGGAGTCTCGAAATGGTCGAGAGGTAAAGATTGATATATTGGACGATAGTATTCGGACACCGGAATGGTTCTAGAGTGTTTCTTGTATTTTTCGAGTACCAGGAGGTTACCGGAACCCCGCGGGAAAGTAATGGGCCAACATGGGCCATAGGGGAATGAGAGGGGAGCCCGCAAGGGGTGGCGCGTGCCCCTCATGGGTTGTCCGAATTGGACAAGGGGAAGGGGGCGCGGCCCCCTTTCCTTCTCCCTCTCCCTCTCCTTCCCTTCCCCCCTCCGAAAGAAAGGAAAGGGGGCCCACTAGGACTAGGAGTGTTAGTCGGTTCCCCCCCCCCACTTGGGCGCGCCCCTAGGATCGGCCTTCTCCCCTCCTCCTTTATATACGGGGCAGGGGCACCCCAAAGCACATCAATTGTTCTCTTAGCCGTGTGCGGTGCCCCCTCCACATTTTACTCCTCTAGTCATATTGTCGTAGTGCTTAGGCGAAGCCCTGCGCAGATCACATCACCATCACCGTCACCACGCCGTTGTGCTGACGAAACTCTCGCTCGACACTTTGCTAGATCAAGAGTTTGAGGGACGTCATCAATTTGAACGTGTGCTGAACTCGGGGGTGTCGAACGTTCAGTGCTTGATCGGATGGATCGCGAAGACGTTCGACTACATCAACCGCGTTAAGTTAACGCTTCCTCTTTCGGTCTATGAGGGTACATGGACACACTCTCCCCCTCTCGTTGCTATGCATCTCCTAGATAAATCTTGCGTGATCGTAGGAATTTTTTTTGAAATTGCATGCTATGTCGCCAACAGTGGCATCCGAGCCAGGTCTATGCGTAGATGATATGCACGGGTAGAACACAATGAGTTATGGGTGATCATAGTCATACTTCTTACCACCAACGTCTTATTTTGATTCAGCGGTATTGCTGAATGAAGCGGCCTGGACCAACCATGCATGACCGCGTTCATGAGACCGGTTCCACCGATAGATATGCAACTTGTTTTGCATAAAGGTGGCTGGCGGGTGTCTGTTTCTCCAACTTTAGTTGAATCGAATTTGACTACAGTCGTTCCTTGTTGAAGGTTAAAACAGCACACTTGACGAAAAATCGTTGTGGTTTTGATGCGTAGGTAAGAACGGTTCATACTAGAAGCTCGTAGCAGCCACGTAAAACTTGCAACAACAAAGTAGAGGACGTCTAACTTGTTTTTGCAGGGCATACTATGATGTGATATGGTCAAGACATGATGTGATATATTTTGATGTATGAGATGATCATGTTTTGTAAAAGTTATCGGCAACTGGCAGGAGCCTTCTGGTTGTCGCTTTTTTTATGAAATGTAATCGCCATGTAATTGCCTTACTTTATCACTATGCGTTAGTGATAGTCGTAGAAGCAATAGTTGGCGAGACGACAACGACGCTACGATGGAGATCAAGGTGTCAAGCCGGTGACGATGGAGATCATGATGGTGCTTTGGAGATGGAGATCAAAGGCACAAGATGATGATGGCCATACCATGTCACATATTTTGATTGCATGTGATGTTTATCTTTTATGCATCTTATTTTGCTTAGTACGGCGTTAGCATTATAAGATGATCCCTCACTAAAATTTCACGGTATAACTGTTCTCCCTGAGTATGCACCATTGCGTCGGTTCGTCGTGCCGAGACACCATGTGATGATCGGCTGTGATAAGCTCTACGTTCACATACAATGGGTGCAAGACAGTTTTGCACGTGAGGAATACTCGGGTTAAACTTTTGGAGAAGCCTGTATTTACAAGAAAGTGAGTGGGAGCTCTGTAGCATTTCTAGTACTATATGTGGATGACATATTGTTGATTGGAAATGATATATAATTTCTGGATAGCATAAAAGGATACTTGAATAAGATTTTTTCAATGAAAGACTTCGGTGAAGCTGCTTATATATTGGGCATCAAGATCTATAGAGATAGATCAAGACGCTTAACTAGACTTTCACAAAGCACATACATTGATAAAGTTTTGAAGAAGTTCAAAATGGATCAGTCAAAGAAAGGGTTCTTGCTTGTGTTACAAGGTATGAAGTTGAGTCAGACTCAATGCCCGACCACTGCAGAAGATAGAGAGAAAATGAAAGGCATTCCCTATGCCTCAGCCATAGGTTCTATCATGTATGCAATGTTGTGTACCATACCTGATGTGTGCCTTGCTATAAGTTTAGCAGGGAGGTACCAAAGTACTCCAGGAGTGGATCACTGGACAGTGGTCAAGAACATCCTGAAATACCTGAAAAGGACTAAGGATATGTTTCTCGTTTATGGAAGTGACAAAGAGCTTGTCGCAAATGGTTACGTCGATGCTAGCTTTGACACTGATCCGGATGACTCTAAGTCACAAACCGGATACGTATTTATATTGAAAGGTGGAGCTGTTAGTTGGTGCAGTTCCAAGCAGAGCGTCGTGGCGGGATCTACGTGTGAAGCGGAGTAGATAGCTGCTTCGGAAGCAGCAAATGAAGGAGTCTGGATGAAGGAGTTCATATCCGATATAGGTGTAATACCTAGTGCATCGGGTCCAATGAAAATATTTTGTGAAAATACTGGAGTAATTGCCTTAGTGAAGGAATCCAAATTTCATAAGAGAACCAAACACAGTAAGAGACGCTTCAACTCCATCCGTGATCAAGTCAAGGAGGGAGACATAGAGATTTGCAAAATACATACGGATATGAATGTTGCAGACCCGTTGACTAAGCCTCTTCCATGAGCAAAACATGATCAGCACCAAGACTCCATGGGTGTTAGAATAATTACAATGTAATCTAGATTATTGACTCTAGTGCAAGTGGGAGAGTGAAGGAAATATGCCTTAGAGACAATAATAAAGTTCTTATTTATATTTCCTTATATCATGATAAATGTTTATTATTCATGCTAGAATTGTATTAACCGGAAACTTGATACATGTGTGAATACATGGACAAAACAAAGTGTCCCTAGTATGCCTCTACTTGACTAGCTCGTTAATCAAATATGGTTAAGTTTCCTGACCATAGACATGTGTTGTCATTTGATGAACGGGATCACATCTTTAGGAGAATGATGTGATGGACAAGACCCATCCGTTAGCTTAGCATAATGATTGTTAATTTTTATTGCTATTGCTTTCTTCATGACTTATACATATTCCTTTTGACTATGAGATTATGCAACTCCCGAATACCGGAGGAACACCTTGTGTGCTATCAAATGTCACAAAGTAACTGGGTGATTATAAAGATGCTCTACAGGTGTCTCCGAAGGTGTTTGTTGGGTTGGCATAGATCGAGATTAGGATTTGTCACTCCGAGTATCGAAGAGGTATCTCTAGGCCGTCTCGGTAATGCACATCACGATAAGCCTTGCAAGAAATGTGACTAATGATTAGTTGTGGGATGATTCATTACGGAACAAATAAAGAGACTTGCCGGTAACGAGATTGAACTAGGTATGAAGATACCGACGATCGAATCTCGGGCAAGTAACATACCGATGACAAAGGGAATGACGTATGTTGTCATTGCGGCTTGACCGATAAAGATCTTCGTAGGATATGTAGGAACCAATATGAGCATCCAGGTTCCGCTGTTGGTTATTGATTGGAGATGTGTCTCGGTCATGTCTACATAGTTCTCGAACCTGTAGGGTCCGCACGCTTAACATTCGATGACAACTTGTATTATGAGTTATGTGTTTGGGTGACTGAAGATTGCTTGGAGTCCCGGATGAGATCACGAACATGATGAGGAGTTTCGAAATGGTCGAGAGGTAAAGATTGATATATTGGACGATAGAATTCGGACACCGAAATGGTTTCGGAGTGTTTCTGGTATTTTTCAGAGTACCGGAAGGTTA